>NW_005369827.1:4300267-4317116 GCF_000412655.1 Myotis brandtii | reverse complement strand
GGTTTCACCTGGTTTTAGAAGCTCATAATACACCACACCTTCCTGATCCCACCAAACACAGAGCATTGTCTTCTTTCCAAAGCGATTTGGCCTTGCAGTTGATGTTGATGGTTGACCTGGATCAACCCGTGATTTTGTGCATTTGGGATTCTCAAAATAAATCCACTTTTCATCGCCAGTCACAATTCTATGCAAAAAAGACTTTCTTTTGAGCTGTTGAAGCACATTTTACTGATGACTTTTCAGTTTTCCATTTGTCTTTCGTTCAGTTGATGTGGCACCCATTTTCCTTCCTTTAAAATATTTTCCATTGCTTGTAAATAATCAGAAATTGTTTGCTGAGCAATGTTTAATCTTTCTGCAAGTTGTTTTTGAGTATGACACGCAATAATGCTTGTAATTGTTGGTCTTCGAACTTTTTCGGTTGATGTGGACATTCTTTGTCTTTCAATTCAAAATCATCACTTTTAAAGCATTTAAACCAGCGTTCACAAGTATCTTGAGATGGAGCATGTTCACCATCAGCTTCCTGAAGTATACAATAACTTTCAGCAGCACTTTTCTTCAAAATAAAGTAATGAATTAAAACTTCCCACAAATGCTCTTTTTTTGGCATGAAATTTAACATTTTTAAGCGTTAAAATATCTATGATGTTAACACCTTCAGAAAATTTGACATATGAAGTTTTGAAGCTTGCTGCCAATACAACAAAATAGTATACATATCAAATCACATATATATCAACATATGTGTAACTCCATCTGTTGAAACAAATCCACATTATTAACTGGTACACCTAGTATATATATGTATATGTATGTGTATGTGTATATGTATATGTATATATGTATATATACACATATATATGTATATGTATTATATCTATAATAATAAAAGCATAATATGCTAATTAGACCGGAGAGCCAGACAACCTTCCAGACATCCTTCTGGATGACCTTCCAGATGAAGCTGCAGCGGCAGGGGCTGAGGTGGTTAGGGGCGATCAGGCAGGAAGGTGAGTGGTTAGGGGCAATCAGGCAGCCAGGCAGAGGCGGTTAGGGGTGATCCGGCAGGCAGGTGAACAGTTAGGGGCGATTAGGCAGTCAGGCAAGTAGTCAGGGGAGATCAGGCAGGCAGGCAGAGTGGTTAGGGGCGATCAGACAGACAGGCTGGAAAGCAGTTAGGAGCCAGTGGTCCCGGATTTCGAGAAGGATGTCCGGGATGGGACCTAAATAGACAGTCGGACATTCCCTGAGAGGTCCCGGATTGTGAGAGGGTGTGGGCCGGGCTAAGGGACCCCCCCCTCCTGTGCATGAATTTTGTGCACCGGGCCTTAGAGGCCCGGTGCACAAAATTCATGCAAGAGTAGGCCTTCCTTCCCCGGGCTGCTGGCACCGGCTTCCCTCTAGCTCCCAGGACCCAGGCTGGCTTCCCTCTGGCCGCCAGCAGGCACCCGGGACCTTGGGTTCCCTCGCAGTCCCAGCTTCATCGGGAAGGATGTCCAGTCTAATTAGCATATTATGCTTTTATTATTATAGATATGTTTGTTTCTTTTCATTCAAAATCTTATATTTTTACTTTACACATGGTAAAAGAAAGGGAAAGCAAACATTTTTCCCCCCTAAAGTCTGTAAAATAAAATGTCTGCTGACTTGAAGAGTGAACTCAAAAAGATGAAAATCATATTTGAACCTTATTCCCTAGTGGGTATCTTGCCTTTTGACAGGAATTCTGAATCTCATATACTTTTATTAAGTTCTCTGGCCCATCACATCTCTTTTCTCTGTTTCCCATCACAAGAGGAGCCATTTTAAAGCAAGCCCTGCTGTGTGTGCCTAATAAAAACCCTTCAGAAAAGCCCCATTTTAACATCATTAAATTTATTGCGTGTAACGGAGTAGAAACCCAAGATTCCAGAACAAACACCATTTTTATTTTTTTGTTTTAATTTTTCTGTTAGAATATTTAAACCGAAAGTGGATGCCATTTATAAAATAACAAACTCTCAAATGAAATCCACATGCAAGGAAATTGAATCCTCTTAATGAACAAGTAAATAAATTTCCACATTGTCTAGAGAGTTAGATAGTGAATCAAAGATGAGCCTTCAGCTGGTTTGTAATTTTCTGCCTTGGCATCAGTTATCAAGTCAGAACTGATAAGCACTGTAAAAATGTAAATATATCCTCCCTAATCTTATTTCTAATTCCTAATAGGATGATGCAGACTTTGCCTTACTCAGTAATTTCAGTGTTTATAGTCGGGGGAGGGGGTTCCAATGGCGGACAATTAAGTGGAAGAGGAGGGCAATGTGTCAGTGAGAGTTGGGAGGCACAGGGCTTCAATAACTGCAGACCAATTATTCTACTCCTAGACAAGATCTTTTTTTCTTTTTCTTTTTGGATAAAAAATTTGCATACATTGCAGTTTTGGAGCACACTGAACTTCTCATCTAGGGTTCTATGCCCTAGTGGGCAGGCCTGAGCAATTTTCTATGTGCTTTTTATCTTGTGGGCTAATATGATGACTCTAATTAGGGAATGCTTCATTTTTTGGAAGTAGTGATAAGAGGTGGAGGTACAATATTCTACTCATTAGGATGCATTCCGGGGGTGGCACAGTTCTCTGAAGGTCCTTGTCACTGTGCTCCCCACTAATTACTTCCCCTTCTAGCTGGTCCTTCACTCGACAGGATGCACAGGGGCAGATTTGAGAGGTGTCACCAAATGGTATTGACTCAGTAAAAATAATGACCAATAGTGCCTTTGGTTAAACCCTGAATGCAATTACTGTTTTACACGTATGGTAATGATTAGAAACTGTACAGAGATCATTGCCGGGGTATCAAGACATTCTCTTTTCTAAGAAAGCCAAGTGAAACCTTTTCTTAAAGGCGATGCTCAAAGATTCAAACTCTGAATAGACACAAGGGTTTCTAAGCCTATCCCAATTTCCTGGGACTTCAATACTTACCTCTCAAGTTCCACAAGAAGTTCTGGTGTCACCATCGAGGTCATAATTGGTCATCTCAGCCTGGTCTTTGTACTTGGGATTCTCATCCTGGCTTACTCTGACTGTTTATACCACTATCTACCCAGCAGCAAGCCATTCCCCATGCTTGGAGCACAGAATGAAGCTCCTCAGGCGAAGCAATTGCACCTTTCAGCCTTACTGTAGCTTCCTGGAGGAGGCAGCGGTGTTTTCCTCTAGGAGGGAGTTTTTAATATGCTATGCTCGGGGCGTGTGCAGCAGTTGACATGAGTAACACAAGCTGGCAGGGAAATTTACCCGCTCCACAGAATGAAGGAGATATATGTTTGCTTACATTAACTTTCCATGTTGATGCACACGTTTGTCGAGAAAACAACTTTGTATTCCAATAATATAGTATAGAGCAGAAGGGTGTGTGAGAACTTTTCAATTGGGATGGGAATCAGGACAGAAGCAGAGGTGGGTGACCACTTAGAATAGGGTGGGCAGGGTCGAACTCCCTGAGACAAGATTGATCAAAAAGCACATGAAAGATTATGTAGCATGATGAATCATGCACACCATACTTTACCATTTGCATTGCCTTTCAAGATTTACTCAATTGTTTAGTTAAAAATATTTACTGAGTAGTTACTAAGGGCAAGGCCAAACATGTTGTGAAAGACATATTTTAACCTCTACGTTACATATAAAGAATCTGCCTTATGGAAAGACATTCTCTTTTCTAAGAAAGCCAAGTGAAACCTCTTCTTAAAGGCGATGCTCAGATTCAAACTCTGAAATAGACACAGGGTTTCTAAGCCTATCCCAATTTCCTGGGACTTCAATACTTACCTCTCAAGTTCCACAAGAAGTTCTGGTGTCACCATCGAGGTCATAATTGGTCATCTCAGCCTGGTCTTTGTACTTGGGATTCTCATCCTGGCTTACTCTGACTGTTTATACCACTATCTACCCAGCAGCAAGCCATTCCCCATGCTTGGAGCACAGAATGAAGCTCCTCAGGCGAAGCAATTGCACCTTTCAGCCTTACTGTAGCTTCCTGGAGGAGGCAGCGGTGTTTTCCTCTAGGAGGGAGTTTTTAATATGCTATGCTCGGGGCGTGTGCAGCAGTTGACATGAGTAACACAAGCTGGCAGGGAAATTTACCCGCTCCACAGAATGAAGGAGATATATGTTTGCTTACATTAACTTTCCATGTTGATGCACACGTTTGTCGAGAAAACAACTTTGTATTCCAATAATATAGTATAGAGCAGAAGGGTGTGTGAGAACTTTTCAATTGGGATGGGAATCAGGACAGAAGCAGAGGTGGGTGACCACTTAGAATAGGGTGGGCAGGGTCGAACTCCCTGAGACAAGATTGATCAAAAAGCACATGAAAGATTATGTAGCATGATGAATCATGCACACCATACTTTACCATTTGCATTGCCTTTCAAGATTTACTCAATTGTTTAGTTAAAAATATTTACTGAGTTGTTACTAAGGGCAAGGCCAAACATGTTGTGAAAGATATATTTTAACCTCTATGTTACATATAAAGAATCTGGCTTATGGAGAGTTCAGGTAACTCATTCAAGGTTAAACAGCTGGGAAGCAACAGCACAAGTGTGCCTTTGGTTAAACCCTGAATGCAATTACTGTTTTACACGTATGGTAATGATTAGAAACTGTACAGAGATCATTGCCGGGGTATCAAGACATTCTCTTTTCTAAGAAAGCCAAGTGAAACCTTTTCTTAAAGGCGATGCTCAAAGATTCAAACTCTGAAATAGACACAGGGTTTGTAAGCCTATCCCAATTTCCTGGGACTTCAATACTCACCTCTCAAGTTCCACAAGAAATTCTGGTGTCACCATCGAGGTCATAATTGGTCATCTCAGCCTGGTCTTTGTACTTGGGATTCTCATCCTGGCTTACTCTGACTGTTTATACCACTATCTACTCAGCAGCAAGCCATTCCCCATGCTTGGAGCACAGAATGAAGCTCCTCAGGCGAAGCAATTGCACCTTTCAGCCTTACTGTAGCTTCCTGGAGGAGGCAGCGGTGTTTTCCTCTAGGAGGGAGTTTTTAATATGCTATGCTCGGGGCGTGTGCAGCAGTTGACATGAGTAACACAAGCTGGCAGGGAAATTTACCCGCTCCACAGAATGAAGGAGATATATGTTTGCTTACATTAACTTTCCATGTTGATGCACACGTTTGTCGAGAAAACAACTTTGTATTCCAATAATATAGTATAGAGCAGAAGGGTGTGTGAGAACTTTTCAATTGGGATGGGAATCAGGACAGAAGCAGAGGTGGGTGACCACTTAGAATAGGGTGGGCAGGGTCGAACTCCCTGAGACAAGATTGATCAAAAAGCACATGAAAGATTATGTAGCATGATGAATCATGCACACCATACTTTACCATTTGCATTGCCTTTCAAGATTTACTCAATTGTTTAGTTAAAAATATTTACTGAGTTGTTACTAAGGGCAAGGCCAAACATGTTGTGAAAGATATATTTTAACCTCTATGTTACATATAAAGAATCTGGCTTATGGAGAGTTCAGGTAACTCATTCAAGGTTAAACAGCTGGGAAGCAACAGCACAAGTACTAGTATCAACCTCTCTGCCATCTCCAAGTATCTTCTCATCTGATATTGGGCATAAAGAGACTCTCGCAAGGTTGTTGTAGATTCAGTTCTTAGAAAAGGAGTGGACAAGGAGTAAAAGTTTATGTTGAGTGATTATTACTGATAATAACATATAATGATAATATATCTCATGTAATCTTCACAGACAAGAAGACTCATTGTGGGGAGATGTTTCAGTAACCTCCCAATGGTCAGACATATTTTAACCTCTACGTTACATATAAAGAATCTGCCTTATGGAGAGTTCAGGTAACTCATTCAAGGTTAAACAGCTGGGAAGCAACAGCACAAGTACTAGTATCAACCTCTCTGCCATCTCCAAGTATCTTCTCATCTGATATTGGGCATAAAGAGACTCTCGCAAGGTTGTAGATTCAGCTCTTAGAAAAGGAGTGGACAAGTAGTAAAAGTTTATGTTGAGTGATTATTACTGTTAATAACATATAATAATATATCTCATGTAATCTTCACAGACAAGAAGACTCATTGTGGGGAGATGTTTCAGTAACCTCCCAATGGTCACCTCCAGCCAGGAAGTAGGCAGGCCTGAGCTTGAACACAGGCCTGTCTGTGCTCAAAGCTTGGCTTGTGGCAACTATTTCAGGCACAATTCCTTCTCAGTTAGAAGTTTCCAATTTAATTGGGGATGAGCAGAAAGGGGTGTGAGTTTAGATGACATGATCTGGGAGAGGCATCTGGTCCCCCAGAGCAAGGAGAGGAGTCCGTAGGTCAGACTGAAGACTGCCCTGGTCAGACTGAGGACTACCCTGCTTCAGTACATGGGTCACTGGATAGACAACTCCGCTCCCCTTCCAGCAATCCACAGGAGACCCTCATCGGAGGCAGCCATGACCTGGTATTGGGTGTGGTATGGTTTCATCTTGATTGCCCAGGTCTGAATGTTCCATACATGTTGTGGGCTTGTGGCTGGAGGCCGTTTTGAGTCAAGACAATAGATACTAGGTCTTGCCAGTAGGAAACACTGGGCCCTAACTGCCCATATCCTTGTTCTGGGATGTTTGCAAACTTCAGAGCTGAAAAATATCATCCCCGTTGAAACAATAACGAATTGGGGTCCACATTGTTGGAGTTCCTTCTTGAAAGTCATTCTGCCAGTTACCAGCAGAACCGAGACTTGAAGCCAAGTTTCTTATCATGTCTTCCCACTCGCTCTTTTCATCAAAAGTAGTGCAAACATACTCATTGCAAGTTTTGAAAATTAAAGTATAGAAGGAGAGCCTCCCTTCACTGTTCTTAATCCCAGGGGCTTCTCCCTAGAAAAGCTACCCTTATTAGATTGGAGTGCTTACTTTAGCTTTTAGCATCTTTTATTTGTGACCTGATTACTTATAGGAAAGATGCATTTTGCTTTGCTTTTCTATGCCATGAAGCTTAGAGGGGCCAGGCCACCCTTGGGGGTGGGGGGTGTTTGAAAGGGTGTCTGTAATTGTCTGGTTCTGTCTATGACATGGTAAGTTTATTTTTAGAGTGCAATGATAACAAAATTGTTTCTCCCTAACACTAATTCCATTTTACAATATTTACATCACCAATGATATTTTGACCTCCATCATCTTTCAGTTGGGTCACAATACATATTTGTTGAGTTGTTTTTAAAGGTAATCACTAGTCTTTAATTTTGTGCTGGTACCATGATCCTATAGAAAGTTTACATTTTTATAAAGCAAGTTCAACATGCTTTACCTTTATCGATTTTAACCAGCATAAAATTATTTTCCAAAAACTTTGCATTTTCTTCAAGTGCATTGATAGTTTTATTATTTACATTTGGCTCTTAATTGATCCAGAATTTATGTTTATATATAATATGAGGTATAAATATATATATTTTTTCCAAATGGACAGGCAACTACCTTAATACAAATAACTGAATAGTGCATTGTTTCCCCATTAAATTGAAATACCAAATTTCTATAAATACATGGTTTGGTTTCTGCACTTTTCACTCCATTTCATTGACATGATTTTCCACATTGTTGCAATACTAATAAAGTTTTAAAGTATAATTTGATATCCAGGAAGGCAAGTCTGTTAGACTTTTTGTATGTCTCAAAACATGTAATTCTTATATATTTCTTTTTCTAAATTATTTTAACACCAGTTTGGCAAGTTACATAAATTATCTTATTGAGATTTGTGTTAGTCTTTCATTGCATTTATACATTTATTTTGAGATAATTTCATCTTTAAATGTTATCATAACAGGGAACATATAGTTTTTTCTCCATTTATTTACTTTCTCTGGGTCCCTCAATAAAGTACAATAATACCAAAGTGTTTTTTTTTATCTACCTCTTGTTGAACTTATCCACAGTTAATTTAAAATTTATGTTGCTGTGCTGTGATCTGTTTTCTATAAAATATATATTTTTTAATTGGCATTGCTGATGTAAAAGAAAGCCATTACTTTTTACATGTCAATCTTCTATCTAGCCTCCTTATGAAACTGTTAAAGAGTTTATCAGTTTTTCTGGATCATATCATGCCACCTGAAATAATGATGTTTCTTTTGTTCCTTTCCAATAGCTCTATCTGTTTTTCTCTACTTATGTTATTGATGATATCCTTCTGTACAAAATTGAATAGCAGTATTAATAGTAGGCATATTGGACTTAATTGACTTGGATAGAAATACTTTTTATGCCTCTATTATTAAGAAATTATTTTTTTCCAATTTTTAGGTTGGCTGTTTTTTGAAAAAATTAAATCAAGTATGGGTATTGTATTCTATCTAATGTTTTGTTTATATCGTGTGATAATTACATTATTTTCTCATTTTTTTATCTTGCATTATATGTTTTATGGTGAAGAACTGCCTCTATTTTTGAAATAAACATTACTTGGTTGTGATATATTATCCTTTTGATAGCTTATTGGATTAAAGTTGTATAAATTGTATTTAAGATTTTTACATCCAGGTTCATAAAGTAGATGGATCCCCAATATTCTTTCCTGTATGCATTTTTCTTTGGATTGGAGGTCAGGGTTATTGATGCTTACAGAATTGGTTAGGAATTTTTCTTTCTCTTATTTTCCATTTCTTGGTTCAGTTTGTATAACATACATCTTATCATTTCTATAAAACCATTGGATATGCTTGCTTATTAGGTTAGATCTTGAAGATTCCTTTTGTCTCTTTTATTAGTTTACTCCAGGCTTTGGGTTCTACTGAATCATTCTTTTTTATTTTTTTCCTGTGAGTGTGTGTGAAACTAATGTGTTCTCTACTCTTCTTTAGACTGATTCCATCTGCTTTGTGTCACCCAGAATTTTCCCAAGATCTGTTCTATTAGTGACACTTTTCTTGTTTTGTAGCAAAGGCAAGGATTGAATTCATTCATTCTCTCTCTCTATACACCCCCGCCCCATTAAAATTTAAAAGGTTTTGTAAGAGATTGGGAAATACAAAAAATGGCCTGACATTTTTATTCAATCTCCTCCATTTCCTTTCCTGTCCCTTTTGGACTATATGCACTAGAGTAGGAAATGCTCTGTAATCTTGATGCCTTATTCCCTGGTGATTTTATAAAAATAGAGTACTAAAAAAAGTGATGTGAATGTGATTCATTTCCCTTATAATTGCTTTGAGTTTTTTGGAATGTACTGTGCTAAAAGGTAATATTTTAAATAGAATACATACTACCAAAAACAATATTTTTCTTATTGATAAAGTAGTTAAAGCATAGAGCAATTTAGACACATAATACTGAAGATTTTTATTATAAAGTTTTTTTCTAATTAAATGTATGTTTTTATTATAAACAAAACTGACAAAAAATGGATAGAACAAAACCAATAAAAAACAAGCAGCCATTCTTATTTTCTTTTTTATCTACACATCAAAAAATCAGAATTATCTCAGTCTTCAATATCTTTGGCTTTGACCTCGCTGTTTTTCAGGCAAAATAGTTCATAGTCTATTAAAGGTAAATGGATCAGCCAGCCATTCAAGCAAAGGAATTCTGAGTCTTCAGTCTTCGTCTCAACATCTTTTCTTTTTTTTTCTCTCTCTCTAATGCCAATATGCAATCACAATTGTATTAAAATCAATTATACTGTAAATCACAATTTCCAATTAATTAGTGATCTTTATATAGTATGGTCCTTGTAATTGAGTAATGGTAGCTCTAGTTTAGTTCCTTGTCATGGAAATGTTTGCCCTAAAAGGAGTGCATATATTTGAATTTTTTATTCCAATTGTACAAAATTTGTTTCAGTTTTGTAAAGTGAACAGAAGGTGGCCACCCCAGGTTACCTTCACTGAACTACATAAAGTCAGCGCACACTATTCATTTTTGTGAATCCTATGTTCTCGACTCTTCCTGGAGACCCATTCAACATGCACCATACGGGGAGCACTCTAGAGTCCTAATGCTTCATGTAGTAAATGATTGTCTATCTTCAAGCTTTGAATGAATAATCATTCATATATATTGTAATTAAACATGGATTTCCAAATGCATCCCCAGTGCAAAGGCTTCCTTTACATGGCCACTTTGCTTGATCCACATAAAAGGTGTTACCAGTACATCATTTTATTTTAAATGGTTTCATTAGCACCACTGCACAATTTTTTTGCTTTTAATCTTTAAGGCTTTCATGTCAGAAGGGGAGATTGATGATACTGCTGCTATTGAAAGATGAGGTTTAGAGTAAAATGTACTATAAAGTGATATGAACAGTTCAAGGCATCTCAACTCTGACAGAACTGACTCATTATTTAATTATACTCTGAAAGCTCTTTGCAAAAAATGTCTGGCCTTATGTCAGGACCGTTCTTGATCAAGAAGTGAACATCATCAAAAGGATCAATCTTAAAGGTGCCCTATTGTACAAGTATAATTCTGATATCTTAGAAATTATAGTGCCTGACTAGTCATGAGTCCAAATGAGTCTCTCATTTTCACTGTTTCTTCTCTTCTATAAGTCTACATCATCTTATATATTTTTCTAATTATTTTTGGCCTGGCCAGTGTGACTCAGTGGTTGAGCATGGACCCATAAACCAGGAGGTCATGGTTCCATGCCCAGTCAGGGCATAAGCCCAGGTTTCAGCTTGATTCCCAGTAGGGGATGTGCAGGAGGCAGCCAGTTGATGATGTTTCTCTCATTAATGTTTCTATTTCTCTATCCTTCTTCCTTCCTTTCTCTCTAAAAGTCAATAAAAATGTATTTTTTAAAAAAAGGTCTAATTATATTTACCCTGTAAATTTTATGGTAGAATTTACATCCTAAATATATAATTTTTTTCTTTAAACCATACTTGTTTCTCGACCTGTACCTATCCAATCAAAGTAAGAGGTTTGTTTTTAATTTTTATATTCACAAAAAAATGCATTGTAAAGATACTGCCAATTAGCATTTGTTTTGAAATGTGAAAATCTTAAGTTTGATAAATCAAAGTTGCTTGGTTAAAGTGGTTTGGTCCCACTAGTGGTCACAAGGAACTGAGTTTGAAAGCACAGTCCACATTTTCATATGTTTAGCCTTTTTTATTTACTTTTTGTTAAAATAGTTAGACATGTTATAAAATAATCCTTTATTTCAAATGATCTAAAGAAATTCGAACTCTCAGGTACAATTATGCACTTTTATCCCAAAATGTTTATAGATATGCACCTTAGCTTAATTTTATCAGGGATTAAAATTCTTGAGTAATTTTAGTTCTCCTTGGGCATTTCAGGGGAGCTGGCATGGTCAGGATTTTTGAGGCATTGTCTCTCAGAGCTTAAGTCAGCATAAACTCAGGAATCTGACAGACCTCCCTTTGAATCTGTCTCTTTCAACTGTGACCTGTCAAGTTATATAACCTTCTAAGTCTCAGTTTTCTCATGTGTAACATGGGCATCGTAGGCACTGACCCTTGCAAAGTTATTGTTAGAACTACAGGAGTAGCTACGTGTAATGCACTTAGCATGGTTTGTGGCCCATAGTAAGTGTTCAGTGAACATTCCTTATTACAAACTTGCACTCACTTGGTAAAATATGAACTAAGTAAAACTGTTCTGGTTGCATTACTTTGTCTCTCTAAACTCAGGAAAAGATGACACAAAGTGACATGTTGCCTTGGGATGGTATGAAACACTTATTTTACTATAAAACATCGTGATTCTGAATTTAACCACACTGACATAATAAAGTACAGAGTGTGTGTGTGTGTCTTTGCATTGACCTTGCATCCCTATCTACTTTTGGAGACAGACCTTCTTCCCCAGGACACAGGAAAGGATCAGCATCTTAGTCTAAGACCATCATAGTGCCCGCCCCACCCTAGTCACAGGTTCTAAGGCAAGTCGGGGGGCACATGTCCCTGTTAGTCAAATAAAAGTCAATCCCCAGGATTTTCTAAATTATGTATATTTCTATTATAAAGATTTACTCACAAATACACACTGATTATATTTTTTATGCCTGACTCATTAACTTTCTTCAGCTTTGGTGGTTGATAATATTCCTTGATTTGTAGCCACATCACTCCAACTATCTGCTTCCTCCTCCTATCTGTGCATCAAATATCCCTCCAATTTCCTCTTATGAGGATACCTGTGGTTGATTGGGGCCCAACTAGAAAATCCAGAATAATTTCAAGATCTCAAAATCCTTAATCATCTGCAAAGACTTTGTTATATAAAGCGACATTTATAGTTTCCATGGATTAGGATCTGATTTCTTTTCTGAGGCCACTATTGCAAGGCTCTTCCTCATGCTTGACTTGACTTAAAGCAACTCGAGGAGAAAGGTTCCATCGTTTTATTCCCTCTTAAGCAGGATAAGAAAAGGATTCTTGCAGACACCTTTGACCTAGCGAGCAGGTGTCAGAACATCACTCCAAACAGTTTTGATATTTGCAAAGGCCAAGCATTTGTTCCAGTGGTCACACAACATGAGATTGAACTCTGCTGTGAGCATGTACATTTCCATTTTATACTTGCCGAAGTGATTGTACACTGAGCTGCCTCCAGAATAGGCCCACTCTTATAAATCTCAAAGTGGATAGAGGTGGCACTCATGTTAAATAGTCTGACAGCGACAAAAAGTGGCATCTCGCTGACCTTGTTGGGAGTACTTGAAAACCTTTACAGGCAGGCAGGCACTCAAGATCTGAAGAGATCTGACAAATAACAGTCCCCTCAACTATGACTTTCTGCCTGCACTTGCTGCTGCTCCCAAAACCCCAGCGTATTAGCCTGTGTGTGTGTGTGTGTGTGTGTGTGTGTGTGTGTGTGGTTTGCCTCCTTGCTGCTGCTCCCAAAACCCCAGCGTATTAGCCTGTGTGTGTGTGTGTGTGTGTGTGTGTGTGTGTGTGTGTGTGTTTGCCTCCTCACCGTCTCTGCATCCCTGTTGTCACCAAGCCTTTTTTCTCCGGTTTGAGACAGCTGTTTAGTATTTTATAACAGGCAATGATAATTTATAACCAGCATGGTTTTATGTTCATACAAATTTGTTATACACAGCACATCGTACGTGCAACCCCAATTTGTATTTACAGAATGCCTTGTTTTCCCCTCCTGAGCCATCAGTCATGTTGTAGATACAAATTCTCATTAATCTTTGCCACGCACCATGTAGGTTTTCCAATCCACAGCTTATGGATGTGGAACAAGTTAGAGTAGGCTTGTATTCACGAGTTTGAAGAACAGATAAATTGTCCGTTTCATGCTGCATGTGCCAGTGAAAAGAAAGGTCATTAGAAAATATGTGGCAAAAAACGCAACAACCCTCTGACAATATCAATAATAAGCAATGGTAGAGTCAGAAGTGGGAACCTGGGAGTGAGCACATCTTAATGCCAGGGTTTAAAAGGAGCCTGGCATCTGTCTGGTTTTGTTTTTTTGGACTTTTTTTGCGTGTTTGTTTTTCTTTTTAAACACAAAAATGGTGAGTGTGCCATGGAATCCTGGCTTCCATGAGTGAGATGTGCAGATTAGTTTTAAATGTAGACCTCTGCGACGGGTCTATCACTATGTTGCAAGTGCTAAGGCTCCGGAAAGACAAGTGAACGCCTAATACCTTTTCTACTAGAAATATGTAGGTGCAAGTATCACGTAATCAGTAACTCATAAGACGTAATCAGATAATCCTGTGAGATAAAATTCTTCAGTAGATGAAAGAGATTGTTTTTCCTCATTATTTATGGTAACTAAATATTTTTATTTCCCTTTAATAACAGAAAAGCGGTAATATAAGGACCTTCCCCAAAGAATATTTTTACTAACTAGAATGACTGTGAGGTCCTTCTTATAGATTTATAGGTAACCAAAAAAGGCTCATCTTTTCTCCTTTTTTTTTCTTGGTTATACCCTGTAAGCTCAGTTATAGTTGGGTTTATCTTTTTTTAGTTAAAACAAACCACAAAATAACTTCTTTGGGGCTAAAACAATTCACTATGTGCTTAGACATTTTTTAGTATATAATACTGATTTCATTTAATTTAGTAAATGCATTGTTATGAGCCTAATCGTGGGAGGGGGTACACCAGGAAATACAAAGATTTAAAAAAAAAAAAAACTCACAAAAAACCCCTCTGTTCCAGAGTGACTAATGTAGTTTGTATCTGTGTTAGTGTGTTTGTTTTGTGGAGCAGGACATACAGAGATATGTTAAAATTAGTACAGAAATAACTATTCCTAGACAAAATAGGCTTAATACTTTGAGATAGATTCGAACACTGTGCTATGGGCCATTAAGAGAGTGAGAACTCACCAGAAATTACATCCAAATGTGAGAATGGAAGATTTTATGCTGAAAGCACTGTGTGGAGTGGCTTTGTAGGACATGGAAGCAGGAAGAAATACAATCCAGATGGAGAGAAACAGGCATGGATAAGGCAAGGCATTTCCCAGAAACAACAAATGTCTTTTGGCTGCTCTGTGGGGAACACTGCAAGATGGGCTGGGGTGATAAAACCTGAGTCCTCAATTCCAGAATGTGGCATTCAGATTTCCTTTTGCAGAGGAACTCTTTAAAAGGTTTATGTACAAGGGGCGGGGAGGGGGGGGACTTAAGGAATTAGACTACAGGGATGTTTATATGGCAATGGTGTGGAGAATAGTTTGAAGGGAGACTAAAGTGGAGTCAGAAAACTGGTTAAGAGATACAGTAAGAAATAATGAGAAACCTCTTATACCTGGCGAACATAGGAACATAAGTGCGGATCTAGATTGAAGAGCCACTGCAAGGTTAGAATTACAAGACCTGGAAAGTAATGGGAAATAAAAGATGAATCCACTGGGTAGCCAAAGGTGACCTTGAATATCATCTATAGAAAGAACTGATAGGAAGACACGGATGCATAGAATGGGAGGAAGGTGGTCAGATTACTTTTGAAAACCTCCTCCACTATATGTTCAATTAAATGTATATTCTCTCACACTCTTCCTAATGCTATATTTGCTTATTCCCTTTATTAGTGTCTTTGACTCAGTGATACAACAAATCAGCCTCCTGAACTGTATGATACAAAGAAACAGAGGACACAGTCTTTGCCCTCGTTGAAATGATAACCTTTTTGAGGAAGATGGGACACCAGACGTGTGTGGCTTTGGGATGGACATCTGTGTGGGGATGATGGGAACAATCCTACTAGTCTGTGCTCACTTAGCTGAATATTTAGTAACATAAAAGGGAGTGAGTACTAAGTACCAAATGAATTGTATAGTCAGTAGTAGATTCTATAGGAATTCCTAGCAATGACAATCATTTTATTATTTTGGTTAGTCAGTTACTATGATCAAGGCTCCACAGTAGGCTAGAAAGACACAGTTTCTGCCTTCAAAAGATTTACAATTTAGGACTGGGAGACACATTTAGGTGAATAGTACAGTAAAAATGAACAAGTATAAGGATAATCAGAAGCGTGTGTTAGTGACCAGTCATATCAGGATGTAAGGAAGGAAGACCACAACTTGTTTCTTTTTTTTAAGTTGCATTTCTTTATGTTTCCTTTCTTTCTTATATCCCTTTATTCATAAAAGTGGTTAAGTAGGGACTACATATAAATTAATTTTTATTTATTCCCATAGCCTTTTTACTCTAAAATGAATGCACCTTCTGTATGACTGTTAAGTTTCAATTTACTATGAAAATGTATCTGCTAAATTAAAAATGATTTCATTTCTTAGTTCAGTCCAAACACAATGTACTCCTGTTCCCTTCTTCATGTCCTAGTCAAACTTTAGTTACAGCTGCATTACTGTGCTTAGTGTGTGAGTGTGTGTGTGTCCTTGCTCTTGTAACTAACACTATGCCTGGTACCTAGTAGGTGCTCAACAAATGCTTATCTAATAAAAACTGAGTTTTTTTCCCTTTTGATTTAAGCGCTTAAAACTCAAAGGCATGTAGTGCTAATATTTAAGATAGATTGATTCATTCTGTTCAAGTACCACATAAACATTCACACACTATTGAGTTTAGTACTATTAAAGGGCAATTCCCCTCCTGAGAATTGTGCCTGTTGCAGAAATATTTTACATATCCAGTCTTTTTTTTTATCATCACTAGGCAGGTAAGAAAATAAATGGTTCTCTCAAATGTGCAGTTGTTCACATAGACTTCCCTTGGAAATGCCTGTGTATTTCAAGAAATAATATGAAAGAACACATTGAAGGTGCCCACATTCACAACTAACTAGAGTCAGTGTCTTTTTTAAAGACAAAAATAGTAACAATTAAATTCTTTTCTACACTATCCACCCACAGGACTTAGAAAAGCTATTATGTCCTCCTTTTTATGTCACTGTACTATAACCCAATCAAATTAATTGAAAGCCCCGTTTTTCCCAATTTTACAAATTTGGTCCATTGTCCTTCAAATTATTTTATTTAGTTTAATGTAATGTTTTTACTGTTGCTTTAAATTCACATGTTTTCATAACTTAAAAGAGCTTGTGTGTTTTATTGTCTCAAATAAGTTCCTTTTAGTACATGAAAACGTAATGCTTAATAATCTCTCAAATCTGTTATGTAGATCTTTACAACGAAATTACTTTGACAACAAAATTGCTTTGACATTATCTCCTTTCTTATTATAGCCATGTGACAGTATTACTATCCTTATTTTATTTTAATAGATAAAAAACTGAGACTGAAAATAGCTAAGAGACTTGCCTGCGATTCATTTGTTCATAAGTACCATGTACAGAGCCAGAATTAAAATGGAAGTATTTGTATTCTTCATTCAATCCTCTCAAT
>NW_005369827.1:4290055-4299245 GCF_000412655.1 Myotis brandtii | reverse complement strand
CGACTGGGAATGACTGGTCACTATGACATACACTGACCACCAGGGGGCAGATGCTCAATGACACACACTGACCATAGGGGGCAGACGCTCAATGCAGGAGCTGCCCCCTGGTGGTCAGTGCACTCCCACAGGGGGAGCTCTGCTCAGCCACAAGCCAGGCTGACGGCTGCCAGCACAGCAATGATGGCAGGAGCTTCTCCGGCCTCCTTAGCAATGCTAAGGATGTCCGACTGCAGCTTAGGCTTGTCCCCGCTGGCAAGTGGACATCCCCCAAGGGCTCTTGGGCTGCCAGAGGGATGTCTGACTGCCAGCTTAGGCCCGATCCCCCAGGGAACAGGCCTAAGCCAGCAGGTGGTGTGACCAGCTGCAAACAGCCATCATCCCCTCATCCAGGCTGGCCAGGCACCCAAGAGGGACCCCCACCCTGATCCGGGACACCCTTCAGGACAAACCAGCCGGCCCCCACCCATGCATCAGGCCTCTATCCTATATAGTAAAAGGGTAATATGCAAACTGACCCTAACAGCAGAAGGACTGGGAATGACTGGTCACTATGACACACACTGACCACCAGGAGGCAGACGCTCAATGCAGGAGCTGCCCTCTGGTGGTCAGTGCGCTCCCACAGGGGGGAGCTCTGCTCAGCCACAAGCCAGGCTGATGGCTGCCAGTACAGCAGTGGTGGTGGGAGCCTCTCCTGCCTCCTCAGCAGCGCTAAGGATGTCTGACTGCAGCTTAGGTCTGCTCCCCGCTGGCAAGTGGGCATCCCCCGAGGGCTGCCAGGCTGCCAGAGGGATGTCTGATTGCCATCTTAGGCCCAATCCCCTGGGGAGCAGGCCTAAGCCAGCAGGTGGTCATCCCCCGAGGGGTCCCAGACTGCAGGAGGGCACTGGCCAGGCTGAGGGACCCCCCCGAGTGCACAAATTTTTGTGCACCAGGCCTCTAGTATTTAGATAAACAAATACGCCGTACTATGGCCAAATAACACTGGGTACTTATGCTGAATAATAATAATTAACATTTTGAGCAAGTACCCATGCAAGATACGTCCTAAGTACTTTACATGTGTTGACTCATGTAATCTTTGTCACAACTCCATGAAATTTAAACTTAAGTAAACAGAGACCCTGCCCAGTGAGCATGGCTCAGTGGTTGAGCATTGACCTACGAACCAGGAGGTCATGGTTCCATTCCCGGTCAGGGCATATTCCCAGGTTGCAGACTCAGTCCCCAGTGTGGGGCTGCAAGGGCAGGAGGCAGCCAATCAATGATTCTCTCTCATCACTGATGTTTCCTTCTCTCTCTCCTTCTCTCTTCCTCTCTGAAATCAATAAAAATATATTTTTACAAAAGGAAGAAAATAGAGATGCAAAGAAGGTAAGGATGTGAGCCCAGCCAGTCCACACTGTCCTGCTTTAGAAATCATTCTTATTGCTGTCATTGCTGTCAAGAATAGACTTAATGAAACAAATGTGAGCCAATAATGTCTTCTAGGACTACTCTTCCCACTGATTAACTTTAAAAAGTTATCCTGGAGCCTGTAATTCTGTGAAGTACTTTAGTGGAAATTGAATTTGTTTCCCCATTCTAAAAGGTAATTTTTATTAATGGTAACTCTTTAATGTTTTACATTTAATATCTGATTAGAATTTTACTGCCTGGAAAATTCCTTCTTATGTATTATACTAGAGGCCCGGTGAATGAAAATTCATGCACTGGAAGGGGGGTCCCTCAGCCCGGCCTGCCCCCTCTCACAGTCCAGGAGCCCTCAGGAGCAGGAGGCGACACAGCGATCAGGGGAAGGTGATGCCCCCATCACACCTCTGCTGCTGCCACTGCTGGTAGCGCAAGCCTCGGCCAGCCCTGGTTACCTGAGCCTCGGGCGGCCCTAGGTGGCTGGGCAGCTGCCATCCTAGGCTTGCCTGTGCCTCGGGCCGGCCCTGGGCGGCTGGGGGGCTGAAGGGACTGAGCACCACCATCTTGTGGCTATGGGTGCCGCCATCTTTGAGGGTGGGGCAGTCAATTAGCATATTCCCTCCTTATTGGTTGTGGGTGCTGCCATCTTTGCGATGGCGTGAGGGTCAATTAGCATATTCCCTCTTTATTAGATAGGATACTTTAGAACTCTACAACTTTATTACATTAATGAACTTAGGGGCCAATCCCAAAATTTTAACCAGCAAGGACCAAATAGTAAAGAGGTTACGTGACCAGCACAATAGGACTTGGTAAGTGCACCAAGTTCAAACCCATTTCTTCCAAGGCTCTTCCCTCATTGAAGAGAAATATGAGCATAATAAAGATGTGTGTGTGTGTGTGTGTTTGCGTGCCCGTGCATGTGCACGTGCATGTGGTGGGTGCAGAGACTTATTTTCATGAATAGATTGTAATGCCATTAGGCATAATAACTGTATATAATTTATTTAGCTAAAGCATGGAATTTATGAAACTCTGTATTATCCCTAGGGTATGTCATTAAGCATTCCTTCCCAGTGAATACAAACAGAAGGAAACATTTGATTTTGTATTATCTAGGACAGTTTACCCTTGACAGGTCTGAGCTGCACCCGTCCAGCGATACACAGATTTTTTTTTCAATAAATAGAAAAATACTGAAAATACATTTTCCCTTCCTTATAATTTTCTTAATAACATTTTCTTTCCTCTGGCTTACTGAATATTGTAAGACTATAGTATATAATACATATAACATATAAAATATGTGTTAACTGTTTATGTTACCAGTAAAACTTCTGGTAAACAGTAGGCTATGAGCAGTTAGCTTTGGGTGAGTCAAAAGTTGTGCATGGATTTTCAACTGTGTGTGGGGGGCCCCAACCCCTACATTGTTCAAGGATCACCTGTGTCCTCCTTCTGTACTGTCTTCCACTTGGATGTTACTCTTTTTTTGCCTGGTGTTTCTGTCTAATGCTCTATCCCTGTGCCTATTAACATAAAATTATTTCTCATTTCTCATTTCTCCTTAAATATAAATTGGTTTTCTCAGGTATTTGCAGTTTAATTCCTTAGTCATTAGTGGGAATGAAAACTGTAGATTTCTCTTTAGGGATTTCTGGTTAAAGTAATGCAGAAGATTGACAGAAAGGACCGAAAGCATTTATTTATATCCTATGTCTCACTAGGCTTGTGGGCATCACACTAGCGTGGATCACATTCAGTCATAACGATAATGAGATAAACAGCTGCTTCAGCTCCTCCAACCACACCGACCTCTATGTAAACATGTACATACAAACCCTTTGGCAAATGTAAAATCTCTAGAGATGGGACTGAACACCTGTCAGAATTTTTTTAAATGACAATGATATACTCTGATTGTTGTGCATTATTTTGCTAGACCCTTTGTATGGTATTTCATTTAATCTCAAAAATAACCGTATGAGGAAAGTACTAATACCCATTTTACAGATAAGGGAATTGAAGCTTAGAGGCGCTAAGTATGGCTCCAAGGCCATGAGGTTGTTTGCTAGGGAGCTAGAATTTCATTCCAGGTCAAAACACTTTCAATATTATTGCCACAAAAACTTGGTACCACTGAAAACTGATCCTACAAGTAACAGACACCTACTTATTGGAGAGGATGGTTGGGGACCAGTGTGCGTCTATCAGACAGGGCTCTGGAAGAAAGAGAAAGCACATTGAATTGGGTGATTTGAGAAAAGTTGACTATTGACATTATGCATTAATGTGGGCAATACCCTCAGGCCAGTTACAATGACATGGTTAACACTGGTAGGCCTGAAGGTGTGAGCCTCATTTTAATGGGATCTGGAAAGAAGGGTGACAGAGGGACGGAGAGAGAAGGGAAAAGGAGAGAAGTGAGAAGGAGGTAGAGAGAACTGCTGACCAGGGATGTGCCTCTTGGTCCAGGGAGGCAACCAGATGACAGAATTTCTGGGGTGAAACATAGTGTTGCCAGTCTTTGTCATTGAATCCAACTGAAAGCCAGAAGACAAGGGGTCCTAAGGGCATAGCTTGTGCCCAACTACCACAGAGGATAAAGCAGGGTTCAGAATGCCTCAGGGTAAGTAAGTCAGCTAGGGATGTGAGAAGTGCACCTCATTCATTCCCTCCCCTCAGGCTCACCTCCATTCTCTCTTACCCTGGAATTATTGCCCTTGCAGAATTCTCCCCAAGGAAATAGGAAACAAGATTAAAAGCCTGAGGATAAGATTTAAACCAGCCACCCCCTTGGAGGCATAAATGATGCTATTACACCTCTGGACCTGGAGAATGCTGTTACTTTGTAGAATTAAGTAATGGTACTCTCTGCTTTTACAATGTCACTAGAGGCCCAATGCACAAAATTCGTGCAAGAGTAGGCCTTCGCAGCCCCGGCTGCCTGGATCCCTCCCTCACAGCCACTGGTGGCTGCCTGGATCCTTCGGCTGCAGCCCCAGCTTTGTTCCAGAAGGACGACCGGAAGGATGTCCACTCTAATTAGCATATTATGCTTTTATTATTATAGATGGCAGAGACTGCAAAACAGCTGCTGCTTTTGTTTTCTTTAATTCATGATTGCAAATGCTTCTGAAATGTACTAGTGCACTTTTGTACTAAGCATTTATAAACATCACCATTTGTTTTAGGTATACTCTATTGCAGAAAAAGCAGGTATGAAATAATGGCTAGGCCTTCCCTCAAATAGGTACATATTCTTTAATAAGGTGTTTAGGGCTTTTTTGTTTGTTTGTTTGTTTTTGGTTAATTGAGATATAGTTTCCATACAGAAAAGCTCACCCATTTTAACTATGTAATTTTGTCAGTTTTCACAAATGTGTACAATCCTGTAACTAACAGTACAATCAAGATACAGGATATTTCCATCATTCCAAAAAGTTCTAAAGCTTTTTAAATCTTTAATCCAACTCAACTGAATGTTTGGTATCAACTTTTGTTTCTTCTGATTTTAAATAGGAAATTGATGTTAGCACCCAAACAGTAAGTTGCAAATAATAGGTGCTTTGGTAAAAAGTATTTTTGTTGGTTTGTTTTCCCACCCTTCTCAATAATATAACTACTCATACTGGTTATGAACTCACTACACATGTAATAGGCTTAGAAAAGGTTCATAATTTTGGCTGCACATTGAAGTCACCTGAATCTGTTAAACGACCCAATGGCCAGGTGGCATCCCATTAAAGCAGGGCATCTTGGATTGATACCAAGGCATCGATAATCTAATGTTTCCAAGTAATTCCAAATGTGGCTCAGGTGAGTCCCTATGAATTAGACCAATTTTTATCAACTCTGCCTGCACAGTAGAATCCTCTGGGGCAACTGTTCAAAAATACTGATGAATCCCCCATTCTGACTTATGTAACTTGTTCATAAAAGTTGACTAAAAAAGCCAAATTTGGGTAATTTAATATTTCTGATTGGTTAGGCTCCAGTTAATCAGGTTTTATTATAGTTCTGGGTATGTGGTGGTGTTCAATAAATGTTAAATAGATGTCATAATCTCACAGCAGAGGCGAGGGGGAATAAAATACACTCTCTCTTGGAAATAAACTGTTTGCGTATTTGAAATAATTATCTTAGCAAACTATCACTTTCTGAAAATTGTCCTCCTAGGTAATTTACCTCAAATGGTAAGCCTTGTATTTTAAGAGAACACTGTATTTCAACTATACTTTTTTCACCATAATAGTAGGCACATATATGTCTACAGCACTTGCATAATTCTCCCCCAAGGAAATAGACAGGAAACAAGATTAAAAGACGGAGGATAAGATTCAAACCAGCCACCCCCTGGGAAGCATAAATGATGCTATTGTGCCTCTGGGCCTGGAGAATGCTGCTACTTTATAAAAGTGAGCAATGGTACTCTCTGTTCTTATAATGGCAGAATGAACAGCCAGTGTTGGTAGCTAGAACAGAAACGAACTAAGTGTCTAATGACATGGTTACGGAATATTTACATGTGATATCTTTTTCAGATTTCAGGAAATAGTACCTAGCAAAAATCTTTTAAACATAAAGTTATGGATGACCCATTATGGCAGAAATGTTCCTTAGGCAAACCTCCCAAACTTTATGTTATAAATAATTAATCAGCATGCTGCGTATTTTAAGGTAGACTAACAGCACTGAGTGTTGTATTTAATCCCTCAACAAACAGCATTTTTCTTAATATAAATATTCTTGGTTTAAAACAAAAAAGAAATAAAGTTTATTTAATTGGACTTTTTCACTTCTCATTCAATTGTTCTACTTTTTTTTTTATCCTTTTTAGGGCCATCTCAGAAAATGGTGTCACCCAAACAAGAACATGAAGACAGGAAACATGACAAAGTCACAGATAAAGGAAGTGAAAGTGGGACTTCCTGTAATGAGCTCTCCACCTCCAGTTGTGACAGCCACTCAGAGGCGAGCACCCCCCAGGACAACCCAGCCAGCGCCCAGCAGGCCACAGCTCACCAGCCTAACACCTTAACCTTGGATCGCCCTTCCAAAAAAGCGCCTGTGCAATGGATGCCCCCACCAGACAAACGCAGAAACAGTGAACTCTTTCAGACACTCATCAGCAAGTCCCGGGAAACCAATCTTTCCAAAAAGAAAGTCTGTGAGAAGCTCAGCGTAGAAGAAGAAATGAAAAAGTGTATTCAGGATTTTAAAAAAATCCACATTCCAGATTATTTTCCAGAGCGGAAACGCCAGTGGCAATCCGAACTGTTACAGAAGTATGGGTTGTAGTGATGATCACGTTCCTACAGTGTTGCAATGACATTCAATGTTTACTCCAGTGTCACTACCTGACTGTGTCTTAACAATTGTCAGTGTGATTCTTGCTGCTCTTCCGTTTCGTGAGCTGTTAATGTGGGACAGTATTTCCTTTCATTCCTTTTTGTTGTTGTTGTTTTTAGAAATATTTACAAAAAGAAAAGAACACCAGTAAATGTTGAATCAAAGTGGTGTGTCTGATTCGAACCATTTTTCAAGGATGAAAGTACAATGTGCATGATCAAGAAGCTTAGAATCTTGATTTTTGAACTGGATATGGTCAACTGGATATGTTTGTCTTTTTGTAACTCACTAAAAAGAAATCATCATATCACTCCAACTAAAAGGACAATATGGATGAAGCAACATCAAGTAAAATGTTAGATGATGGTTTTGGGACCCAAATCCAAAACTGTTTAACTGTTATTGCAATAAAACAAGTATTATTTTTGCATGAGCACAATGTTACAAGTAAATCACAAGACATAGGGAAGGTCTGTTTGTTGTTTGGAAAGAAAAAAATGTTATAAAAAAGTAAAGTAAAAAAAAAATTGTTTCAGGCAAAGCCTGTTAATGTAAGCTGTCTAGGAAATTGGGTTTTGTTTGTTCTAGATCTGTGATTTTTTTGGTGTGTATGTTTATGGTGTTCTGTATGTTCAGATGGTGTAAATATGCCTTATACTATTGTGTTATGGCACTGACATTCATATATTAATGCTAGTCATGATTATTTCTGTGAAATGAGTTCTTACATCAGGCTGTGAAAATTGGTATAATGATGCTCTGAAAGATCCTACTATCATATTAATCAAAATCACTGAGGGAAATGGTAAAAAGCTTTATGTATTTATTAAAAAAGGAAAATATATTAGAATTCCTTGGTTTCTATGGACTCTTCTTTTAAAATATTCAATTTTTACATTGTCTTCAATTTTTCTTTAAAATCACAAGTTAGAGAATGACATGTGCAAACTTAATGCTGACAAGTTAGAGTTTTAGTATAATTCAAAATGGAGCTAGATTCTGGTCCTGAGAGCCTTGGTATTGATTCATAAACTCTTAGCCCACAGAGAAAATAGCTTCACCTGAGAATGCACTAAAATTTTATTTTATCTGACAATCAGATTGAAAGCCTCTCCAAAAACAATTGGGAAGTTACTTCTTACAAATTAAGAGACAAAGATGTCAACAGCAAGCTAAAAGGTTAACCTGAACAATAAGAAATTTCTTCCTGGCTGCACATGTGGAAACAAGTTTTCTTATCAGAAGCCACACAATTCTTGCCTTACCTTCCCCACCATAAGGAAAGCATAAAATCATGAAATTTCATTTAAAAATAGACTGAAAGGATAAAAATAACTTCAGGAATTATAGAGCTCAACCTTCTCTGTGGTTAGTTGGAATAGAAGTTGAGAAGCACTGCGGATAATAGAGGGAGATAAGCATTATTAACTCCAAACTTAAAAATCTACATTCATTTTTGGAGCTAGAGAAGCTGGTTACCCATAAACGCTAACAAAGTGGCTCCATCTTAGTTTACCTTTCTTGGGCAAAAAATCACTTTCAAAACTTGGTGACTTAAAAACAGCCACCATTTCTGAGTTTTCCATTCTGAGGATGGGCAATTTTGGCTGATCTCCATTGACTGCTCTTCCACTGGTCTTATCTGCATTTACTCATCTGGACAATCTGCTGCTAAGTTGTCAGGGGCCAACTAACCTATTATGGCCTCGCTCATTGCCAGGCTTGGATCTGGGTGCCTCAGTTCTCTGCATATCCCTTCCTCTCCAGTAGTCTATCTCAGAATTGCTCTCATAGTGGCAGTGATCCAAGAGTGTGAGACCAGAAGTTATAAGGCCTTTGGAAACCTGGCTCCCAACTCATACAACTCACTTCTCCTGCATTCTGTTGGTCAAAGCAAGTTATCTCAAATTTACGGAATATGGAAGTCTAATCTATGTTTTCATGGGAGCAACAACAATTTGTGGCCATTTGTAATCGAGAGATCCAATCTGTCTTTCCAGATTAAAACCAGAAGCAAACTCTGAACACCACTTATTAGTGACTTATCAAGACTCTACCCAAACCGTAAACTCCCCACACACACACACACACACACACACACACACACACACACACAAACTTCTTCATTCACATTTGAAATCTTACCCATACTGCATATTTCAATTCAAATAACACATATTTTCCAAAGTTTTCATTAATTCCTCACGGCAGAATTATTAATCATTCCACTCTCAGATCTCAGAGCACTTCAAAGACATTCTGCCTTGCTGTATAAATTATTTGTTTTATAATATACTAGAGGCCTGGTGCACAAAAATTTGTGCACTCGGTGGGGAGGGGGGGGGTCCCTCAGCCCGGCCTGTGCCCTCTCGCAGTCTGGGCCCCCTCGGGAGATAACAACCTGCTGGCTTAGGCCTGCTCC
>NW_005369827.1:4272416-4289328 GCF_000412655.1 Myotis brandtii | reverse complement strand
TAACAATGTTTCAAACTGCAAGCTCAGAGGCCGGCAGCAGCAGGCGGGGAACGTTGGCTCCTCCGTCACTGAAGCAAGCAAGCCTCCTGTTCACTTCTAGCTGCCTGGCTGCTGGCCGCCATCTTGGCTGGCAGTTAATTTGCATATCGCCCTGATTAGCCAGTGGGAAGGGTAGCGGAGATACAGTTAATTACCATGTTTCTCTTTTATTAGATATGATAAGAATATACATTTGTATTTTTCATTAGTTGAAGAGATTTTTCATATAGATTAAGATCATATTCATTTGTCTTTGAATTAGCAAAAACAATGAGTAGACAGTTTTTGATGCACAGTGGGTATTAATGATTTTGACAAATGAATAAACAATGTATATTCATTTGACAACTGAATAAACATTCTTTCCAATGTAAGAATCTCCCCAACAGTCCTTGAGAGAGACTCTCCCTGTCTCACTAAGCTTGCTAGCAGCTATTTTGCAATGTGTGCAGGCCAAGTTTCATTCATTGGTCTTATGTTGCTAATCCTTCACAGAGTTATGACTCAAATGAGTATTTTTCAAAATATTTCATAGTTTGTTTCAACTTGTATGAATGTGGTTTAGCTTCTACTGCTAGGTAGGCAGTGATTTGGCTTTAAAATTACCATCTTCCACAGTATTTACCTTTTGTTTGCATGCGGTAAACATAATCTAATATCATATTAGTGGTTTTTTTTAGATTAGTTAAGAAAATAGAATAAAAAATAGTTATGATCATTTAAAAAGGAAGCAATTTGGAAGACTTGTCTACAAAACCCTTAAACGTCACATCTATTTTCAAATTTATTCTCCTGCTTCATTCTATGTTACTAAAAACATTCACTTTGAAGCAGAACATGCAGAAGTTAAACGAATCACAAAACTGCAGGGTTGAAAGAATCGCATGTACATTTTCTATACAAATGAATTATAAGTAAACTATGCCTATTTCTAGAGTGCCTACTGTGGGCAAGGCCTTCTACCAGATGAATTAAAGGTACAGCAGTAAATAAGCAATAATAAAAATGCCTACAAGCTTATAGATTTAATTTCTACCACATGCCACACGGTATGTGCACAGTGACTATGATAAAGTGCAGGCAGTGGGGTAGGCTATAATAGCAGCACAAATATTGCTACAGAGATTTAGAGGAAAAAGACAACTTTATAGTAGAAGTAAAATCGGAGCTAAAACATGAAAAATGGGTTTTGGATTTGTACATATAAGAATGTTGAAAAGAGGAAAGAGACAAGCATATAAGTTTAAATATGGAAGAAGAATATAGTAGATGAAAATATTCCAGAAAATTTTTCACAAAAATATTAACAAATATATTTTAATACAAATTTTAATGAGTAATCATTCTTATGCTAAAGAATATATTGGCAAAAAATAGTTTAGTAATCTTCATATTCAAATTTATATGCTCTTTTTGTGTGTGTTTTTAAATATATTTTTATTAAATTCAGAGAGGAAGGGAGAGGGAGAGGAGACAGAAACATCAATGATGAGAGAGAATCATTGTTAGGCTGCCTCCTGCCCACCCCCTGCTGGGGATCGAACCTGCAACCTGGGCACGTGCCCTTGACAGGTATTGAACTCAGGACCCTTCAGTCTGCAGGCCGATGCTCTATCCACTGAGCCAAGCCAGCTAGGGCCAAATTTATATGCTCTTGAGTAAATTCTTCTTAAACCCACCCAGTCTCTTTTTCTCCCTGGCCCTCAGTCTCCAATTGCAGCAGCAGAGCACTAAGGAAGAACCAAATTAGTTTGCTAGAGGCACATAGTAAAAGGACTGTCTCTAGTTCAAATACAAGTTCACACCTTCCTCATTTTCCACTTCTGTGGCAGTAATCAGAACCATACTGATCTGCCTTCCTCCTTCCTCACTCTGCTAAAAATGTGATCTCACAACCAATTTTTTATATTCTCCTGCTGAAAATCCTTCATCTCATTTCCTACTAGGAAAAAACTTACAGTCTACCTTATATAATTAGCAAAGCTCTCTGTTTTCTACCTCCTCTCTTCCTCCAATTTTATCATCATGTACCAACATGTGCACACACACTTGCGCGTGCTACACACACACACACACACACACACACACACACACACACACATTCTTTCCAGCTATCTCTACCTCTAACTCCCAATAAGAATTTACCACTCCTTTCTTTATGCACAGCAGTGTAATATTTATTATGAGAGGGACACATTTCATTAGCTTGTGTGAACGTTCCTTTCTCTGTTTCTCCGAAGCAGAAGTGAAGCTTTGCCAGCTCAGACCCCACCTATTTGGTGACACAGAATAAAAAGACTGAGAATACAAGAAACACAGTAAACACTTCATGACTACCACAGTTTTCTTATTTTCTCTTAGCTTTGTCTTCCCGGCAAATTCAGTAATAAAAATAAAATATTACCATTTTGTAAACCCTAGTGAAATAATGGATCTAAGAAATATATTCCATTGTACTGCTGAAATCATTACATCAAAGAATATGGGAATCTTTATAATGGGTGGATAAGGCTGATAGTATTCAATCCCATTGTCAAATCTTACCACACATAGAGAAAGATTAGGCATCCGTGCCTCTTTGGTGAAGCAAGAGGCACTCAGAAGCTCACAGCACTGTATCTAACTACCAGTTTCCTGGAAAAACATGCACACGTGCTTGCGTGCGCTGCACACACACACACACACACACACACACATTCTTTTTTTCCAGCTATCTCTACCTCTAACTCCCAATAAGAATTTACCACTCCTTTCTTTATGCACAGCAGTGTAATATTTATTATGAGAGGGACACATTTCATTAGCTTGTGTGAACGTTCCTTCCTTTGCTTCTCCCAAGCAGAAGTGAAGCTTTGCCAGCTCAGGCCCCACCTATTTGGTGACACAGAATAAAAATACTGAGAATACAAAAAACACAGTACACACTTCATGACTACCACAGTTTTCTTATTTTCTCTTAGCTTTGTCTTCTCGGCAAAATCAGTAATAAAAATAAAATATTACCATTTTGTAAACCCTAGTGAAATAATGGATCTAAGAAATATATTCCATTGTACTGCTGAAATCATTACATCAAAGAATATGGGAATCTTTATAATGGGTGGACAAGGCTGATAGTACTCAATCCCGTTGTCAAATCTTACCACACATAGAGAAACATTAGGCATCAGTGCCTCTTTGGTGAACTCAATGCAGGAGCTGCCCCCTGGTGGTCAGTGTGCTTCCACAGTGGGAGCGCTGCTCAGCCAGAAGCCAGGCTCACGGCTGGTGAGTGCAGTGGCAGTGACAGGAGCCTCTCCCACCTCTGAGGCAGCGCTAAGGACCCCTCAGCGGACATCCCCCGAGGGGTCCTGGACTGCAAGAGGGTGCAGGTCGGGCTGAGGGACCCCTTCCCCCCAGTGCATGAATGTTGTGCACCGACTGGGCCTCTCTCTAGTTGGTTAATAAAACTGTTTAGCTTTTCAGTGTACATTTCTATGATACACGAGCCTCTCCCACCTCTGAGGCAGCGCTAAGGACCCCTCAGCGGACATCCCCCGAGGGGTCCTGGACTGCAAGAGGGTGCAGGTCGGGCTGAGGGACCCCCCACCCCAGTGCATGAATGTCGTGCACCGACTGGGCCTCTAGTTGGTTAATAAAACTATATAGGTTTTCAGTGTACATTTCTATGATACATGATCTTCATATTACATTGTGTGCCTACCACTCAAAGTCAAATTATCTATCACCATATATTTGTCCCCCTTTACCTTTTACTTTCCCCCACCCCCTTCCCTCTGGTAACCAATATACTGGTGTCGGCATCTATGAGTTTTAGTATGTTTGTTTTTTTTGTTTGTTCATTTGTTGCTTTCAGTTTTATAACCTACATTGCATTGAAATCATATCGTTCTTAGCTTTATCTGACTGACTTATTTTACTTAGCATATCCTCAGGGTTCATCATGTTGTCACAAAATGCTGTATTTCATCTTTTCTTATGGCTGAGTAGTATTCCATTGTACATATGTACCACATCTTCTTTATTCAATCATCTATTGCAGAACACTTTGGTAGTTTCCATGTCTAGCCACCATGAATAATGCTGCAATAAACATGGGGGGGGGTTCATATATCTTTGCTAATAAATATTTTCAAAATATTTGGGTGGATACCCAGAAGAGGGGCTGCTGGGTCATATGGTAATTCTATTCCTAATTTTTTGAGGAACCTTCATACTTTTTTCCATAGTGGTTGTGCAAGTTTATCTTCCTACCAGCAGTGAATGAAGGCTCCTTTTTCTCCAAAACCTCTCCAACACTTGTAATTACTTGTCTTGTTGATAATAGCCATTCTACCAGTTGTGAGATGGCTATTTATAGTTTGTTCTTTTCTTTTGTTAATCCTCACCTGAGGATATTTTTCCATTGATTTTTAAAGAGAGTGAAAGAGGGGATGGGAGGGAGAGAGAAAGAGAAAGAAAGACACATCGATGTGAGAGAGACTGACTGTCTCCTTCAAGCCCCTACCGGGGCTGGTTGAACCTGCAACACAGGTACGTGCCCTTGTTTGGGAATCAAAACTGTGACCCTTCCATGTACAGGCCATTGCTCTAACCACTTAGATACACTGGCCAGGGTTAATTATAGTTTTGATTTTCATTTACCTAATAGCTAGTAAGTTGAGCATCTTTTTATATATCTGTTGGCCATTTACACATCTTCGTGAAAGAAGTGTCTATCTAGGCCCTCTGCCCATTTTTTAATTGGACTGTTTGGATTTTTTTTTGATGCTGAGCTGTAAGAGTTCTTTATCTATTTTACATCTTAACTCTTGGTCAGAGCTGTTGTTAGCAAATGTCATCTTCCATTCAGTTGGTTGTCTTTTTGTTTTGTTGTTGGTTTCTTTTGCTGTACAGAAGCTTTTTAGTTTAATATAGTACCATTCATTTATTTTTGCCTTTACTCATCTTTCTTTTGTGGTCAAATTCATAAAATCTCTCTGAGACCAAGGTCCATAAATTTAGTACCTATGTTTTTTTCTATGTAATTTATTGAGGTCTTATATTTAGTTTTTTTTATCTGTTTTGAATTTTCTATGTAATTTATTGTTTGAGGTCTTATATTTAGTTTTTTTATCTGTTTTGAGTTAATTTTTGTGTATGAGGACAAATAGCAGTCCAATTTCATTTGTTTGTTTTTTGTTTTGTTTTTTTGCATGTGGCTTCTCAATTTTTCCAGCACCATTTATTGAAGAGGCTTTCGTTTTCTTCACTGTAAGATTTTTGTTCCTTTGTTGAAAATTATTTGCCCATATACATGTGAGATTATTTCTGGGCTCTCAATTCTGTTCCATTGGTCTGTGTCTGTTTTTCTGCCAGTACCTTGCTGTTTTGATTATTGTAGCTTTGTAGTACAATTTGAAGTCAGGGAGTGTGATACCTCCAGCTTTGTTCTTTTTTCTCAGGTATTGCTTTGGCAATTTGGTTCCATTCAACCTTAAAACTCCTGAGTTGTAACCTCCCACTAATTATTCATCACCATTCTAATTCAGAAAACCAAAGTATATCTATTTTTCACCATTATAGCTGCTAGCTGTTTGTTAGTAAAGTTATTTTGCTATACAAACTTTCAAGAAAATGTACTATTTTACAGTGGTTTCAAAAGCATTGCTAAGCTTCATAGAGCTCTTAAATGTACCGACGATGTGTCAGAAAGTAAATTCTGACACGAATCAATGTTGACATTTTAGATGCTTTTCATGTAAATAATTGCTCTAATATTCAAACTTGTCTATATCAATGTAATACAATGGAATATCTGAATGATAATATACTTTGAGATTCTGCTGAATAATTTTTGGGGTGTTGCCATTATTGCAAAGGTAATATTTCTCCTAAACTTCTGTTTAATATTATAATATCTCCTTACCTGATTATTTTGAATATATATAAAAATTGACATCAAAGTGAATGTCTTCTCTATTTTTCTTTAGTAAACATATTATCAGGGTTTTTTTATTAAGATATAATCCAGTACCACAAAATTCACCACTTTACATTATATAATTCAAAAATCTTTAGTACATTCACCAAGTGGCACAGCCATCACCACTATTTAATTAACAAAATATATATTTTCATCCTATCAAAGAAGCCCATACCCATTAGCAGTCATTTCCTTATGCCCTTTCTCCCCAAACGCCCCTTGGTGCTGATTAATCTACTTTCTTTCTTTATGGGTTTGCCTCTTCTGGATATTTCACAGATATGAAATTATTATCGGCGAGACGAGAAGACCTTGGTTCTTGTCTTCTTGAAAGAAAGATTTCAGTCAAGAGACAAAATACAGCAAAGCAAGCAACAATTTATTGGCCGCAGCAAAAGCACACTCAGGATGGAGAAACAAGGAAGGACTTAGCATAGAAGCAGCAGGAGAGCCTAGACTGGGCTGCTTTAGCTCACAGGGAAGTCAGAAAAGGAGGCCTTGGAGACAGGTTCGGGGGTTAGCCCAGACCAGCTGGCGCTGCCCATTGCTCCCCTGGTTGCAAGTCTCCTGTCCCTTGGAGGGAAGGGGGTGGGAAAGGGCATGCTCTCCTGAGGGAGAATGTGCATTGGGTCCTTTGTGTTATCTCTCTCTTGCTGGCAGGAATCTTAGGGAAGGTCTCAGGGGTGGATCTCAATAGAATGTTCATCAGCTTTCCAGGTGTATTCTCACAGAATCAAGGTCACGGCTGATTAGTCAATGCAGCTGGTCCTGAGGTCAGCCTGGGAGTTGCTTGTCTGGGCCTGGAGCTGAAATACAATGAGAGCTAGATGTTATCTCTAAGGAGGAAAGGTCAGGGGGTCTTAACCCCAGGACTAGCAATCTGCTAGGGAAGGAAGGTCAGTCTGGGGGCGAGGTCCTTGTTTTCCCAGTTTTGCCCTTTGCTAGGTTCCGGGGCTTTCTGCTCTGGTGACCTCGGTACCTGCTGTCAGTTGCTCTTGTTTGTTCAGCTATTGTCTGTTTCCCTATTCCACCTGTCCTGGCTTACTCGCCTGTCTCAAAATCATACAGGAAGTATGTTACACTTAGCATAATGTTTTCAAAGTTTGTGGATGTTGTATCATGAATCAGTGCTTCATTTCTTTTGAAGCCGAATAATGTTGTAGTGTACGGATCTAGCACATTTTGTTTATCCATTCGTCAATTGATAGGCATTTGGGTTGTTTCCGCTCTTGGCTATTATAAGTAATGCTGCTATGAACATTTGCTTTCGAGTTTTGGGGTATGTTTTAAATTCTCTTGAGTATGTACTTAATGTAATTACTGAGCCCTACTGTAACTGTGTTTAACCTTTTGAGGGACTACCATATTCTTTTTTCAAAACGATTGCAACATTGTATGGTGCTGCAAGCACTCTATGAGGGCTCCTATCTCCCTGTACTCAACCAGACCTATTGTCTGTCTTTTTTATTATAGCCACCTAGTAATTGTGAAATGGTAATTTGTTGTGGTTTTGATTTGTATTTGTCTAATGATTAGTGATGTTGAACACTTGTGTATAAGCTTATTGGCCATTTCTATATCTTCTTTGGAAAAATGCTTATTCAAATCCTTTGCTCATTTTAAATTGGATTTTTTTTTTGTATTGTTAAGTTGTAAGAGTGTTTTTTTATAAATATATTTTTATTGATATTAGAAAGCAAGGGAGAGGGAGACATAGAAACATCAATGATGAGAGAGAATCATTGATTGGCTGCCTCCTGCACGCCCCCCACTAGGGACTGAGCTTGCAACCCGGCATGTACCCTTGGCTGGAATCAAACTCAGGACCCTTCAGTCCGAAGGCCAGCTCTCTATCCACTGAACCAAACCAGCTAGGGCAGGAGTGTTTAGTATATCCTGGATATTAGAGCTTATCCGATAAAGATTTGGAAGTGTTTTTATTAAACGTTTGGGCCAATAAGTTTCCTAGTCCTTGACAAGAGGCTTGTGTGCATGTCAGGGCTACCCTTCAACACTTAGATTACTTACTCCACTTTGACCTTTGCCTACTGCTTGGGCAGAGCTTGAAGGTCAGCCCTCGGGGAGTCCTTAGGACAGTGATTCTCAACCTTGGCTGCACATTAGAATCACCTGGGAATCTTTTTAAAATCCTGATTTCTGGGCCTCATTCTCCAGAAATTCTGTTTCTTTGTTATGGGGTGGGTCCACAACATTAGTAACAAAGAAACAATTTCTGGAGGATGAGGCCCAGAAATCAGGATTTTAAAAAGATTCCCAGGTGATTCTAGTGTGCAGCCAAGGTTGAGAACCACTGGCTTAGGACATTGTCAGGTCTCTCCTGGCACCTGTGCAGCCCTGGCATTGAACACAGTCCTGCAGAAGCCTGTGGCCTCGTCATCTCCCAGAAACATGCTGTTTGTCAAAGTCCCCCATGGACATCTCGTTCCCCAGCATATCCTTTTAATTGCTTTGGTCAGTTTGTTCTTTGCTGTGATAATAAACAATTGCCACTGATTATTTTCTCCAACTCCCTCAGGAAAGAATGTTCACACTGTGAGACGTCTGAGTCAGGTCAAACAAAAACAAGTCTTGCCAGTAACATTTTCTAGAAAACGTGGGGAATTGTGCTTTGGAAGGACTCCAGCCACGTTTCATTCCCTCCAGAAGATGGTAGGCTGCTGATCTTGACTCTGCGGGCTTTTGAGAAAGGGCCTGGGACTGGGGCATGTTAAAATGCCACACAACTCTTTTTTTTTTTTAACTGAGATTTAGTAAAGTCTTGAATAAAGACTCTCCAAATTGATGCAAGCCTTTGGTTAATTTCCAGAGTTTTTAAAAAGTTGACTTTGACCATTTTTTTCCAATGTTCTCATTGCTCTTCAAGATGGTAGGCTGCTGATCTTGACTCTGCGGGCTTTTGAGAAAGGGCCTGGGACTGGGGCATGTTAAAATGCCACACAACTCACTTTAAAAAACCCCCCAGAGATTTAGTAAAGTCTTGAATAAAGACTCTCCAAATTGATGCAAGCCTTTGGTTAATTTCCAGAGTTTTTAAAAAGTTGACTTTTACCATTTTTTTCAAATGCTCTTCTGAGGAGAGGATTTTTGGAGTTCTTATCCATTTCTACTCTATCAGTGTTTTTGAAATTGATATAAATTTAATGTTTGTCTTTTTTAAAGGACATTTTTTTAACAAATGGAAAGTCATATTTCAATGTACAGAAAATATGTGCTCATTCCATGGCATTATGTGGGCTCTTACAGGGTGAAGCCATTCCCTCCATGGTCTTCTCAGAAGCACCAATGCAAATTCAACATAATTTGACTCCTAAGGGACAGAGACCACAAGAACAATCATTTTCCTCTTTAGTGATATTCTTGCTTCTTGATTTCATCACTCTGAGATTGCATTGTAATCCTATGATGAATTATGCCCCAGGCAAAATAAGACTGCAGTAAAATAACATAAATCGAAGAATATGCAACATGTTGAAAGTTGTATTTCACATGACTGAAAATACTGGCAGTTCTGATATTATGATAATAAAAACATTGGCTGTGGTTGTCTAGATTTCCTTCCATGGACAAAGAATGATAGTGATCAGCAAAAAATTTATATTTCATAACTTTTATGTTTCATAACCGCCTCCATTGTTCTAGAGTTTCCTGCATTCTGAACAGCATAATAATCACTTCCCTCAGTATCTAGAAATCATGTGCCCACACGAGAGAGGCCGAGCTCAAGGCTGTCACACCATGTGATAAATCCAATCACTTCCAAAGAGCTCCTACCTTAGTCGTGATTAGATCAGACTGAAGTAAAAAATTTGCTGTTTAGAATAGTCACCTCTCTCAAAACTCCTTGTCAGTGGAAGAATGATTTAGCTTGGACAGTTCTATTAAGGAAACAAAATCATCAGTCACCAGCGAAGTGCAGGTCCAAAGCTTTGGTTCATGGGCAAGAAGCTGGTTTGCTTTGAACAGGGCATGTATGGGTATATGCAGACTGGCTTGTAGCAAGATAGCATAATGTCCTTTTGCAACCTTTTTATTTTTAAATGGACTTTTTCAATTTTAAGCCCAATAAAAGTGGTTTTGATGTCACAATAGTAAACCCTAATTCCAATTAAATCATTATTAGCATGTTTGACTGGCTGCCTTCTCACTTCCCCCTCATTACTTCAACAATCTCAGATTTTTTCTGTTTGAAGTAAAGACAATACAAAGGCAGAGATAAAGCAATCATTTCATAATCACATAGAACTGCTCATAAATAGTAGTAGTAATATTTGGGCATAAAATTCTGAATCTACCTATACACAAAACACAATTAAATGAATCCAATCTTAAACTAGCATCTTCCTAACAGCAAGTAAACTATCACTGAAAATGCAGGGTCTTTCTACCTGAGGACACGAAGAAAATGAAGTGTGTTATAAATACATTATTTTACATTATGCAACATTTCTGTTAACAATCATCACTGCAGTCCTACATAAAAATATTATCTATAGGAAATGCTAGGTCATTATTCCAAGAATTGAAAAATTACAAAATACATAAAGCATCATTAAATATTTTAATGCTTGAAATGTTTAACTGAAAACCTTAAACTGCCTTATTTTTTTCAAAGTAGAGCTTAGATTCTTCAGTCTGATGGTAGAAATCACCTACAATGGTGAGCAGACAGGATCTATCTTCAAATTAGGAAGAAATTTTCATCTCACATCTGCTGTTGTCAATGTCTAGGTGCTGAAACAGATGCATCTATAGCACAATTAAAGACATGGATAAAATTTTGATTCCAAGTAATCAAAGTTTTCTACATGTTGATGGTGTGCCTTTTCACTACATCCGTCACCCTGTCTCTCTGTCTGTTCCTTGTTTACAAAATGTCATATCTTACATGTTGAATAGTCGTTTCACAAATTGTCATTAATGCAGAAACAACGGATAGGTTGACATAATGCACCTGTCATATTGATTTTGAAGTATTTCTTTATTTTTAATTGGGCAATTAAATAAAAAGCTAACTGGAACCCTAGCTAGAAAACCATTAGTCCTTTATTCATATCTATTTGCACCCACCATTTTATTTGCACATCTATTCATGCAGTCATTATTAATTTGTTTGTTTTGTTTTGGTTTTTATTTTATATATATATTAATTAATTACTAGAGGCCCAGTGCATGAAATTCATGCACAGGTAGGGTCCCTAACAGCTGCTGGCTGCCGGCCGGGGCCTCCCTTCTCTTGGCCCCCGGCTGCCACTGCCACCAGCCAGGGCCTCCCTTTGCACCCATCTTGGCGTGGTGCTGCCCGCTCACCTGCTCTACCATCCTGCTGTGGTCCTGCTCTCATTGGGGCTCATCGGGCCGGCAGTGCCTCCACTGCCACCCGCTGCCAGTGCCATGTCGCTGACACCTGCCATGTTCTGCACCACTCCCTGGTGGTCAGCGCACGTCTAACTCCCAGTTGATTGAATTCTCACCTGTAGAGACAATTTTCATATTAGCCTTTTATTATATAGGATTTTCTTAGCTATCCTGGCACATCTGGTACAAATGCCTCTGGTGGTTTAACCCTTTTATAAGCCTTTTATAACCATTATAACAAGTTTTTTAGTGGGAATTTAAAACTGTAAGTATAAAGAACAGCAGATGCAAATGGAATTCCAATTCACTTATTCACTACCTCCTGGCAAGTCACTTAGCTTTTTGGAATTAGTTCTTCTTTGGCTCTATAGTGGAGAACCATACTACCTAGCAGATAATACCTGTACAAGGTACTTTATCAACTACAAATAGAGATAACACTGTTATTAGCAGCAAGTAAACAAGTAGGTTAGCATGAATAATTATGCACCTGGAGCAGTGTAGAGATGGGGAATCAGCTATTCTTAAAGAGACATCTGGGAAGGGGAAATTCAATAGTCTATTACACATTCTAAGTCAGTCTGTTGAATGTTATACCTGTTTTCACATCGAACATCTGCAGAAACTCCATGACCCTGTATAAACTGATTTAAAAGCTAGGTTTGTAATATAATACGATGTCTCTTTCTATTGCACATTATGTGAACAACGCATTTCCTTTCCTTCCTTTGAGGACCACCCAGAAGCTACTGTATCTATAACATACATATCATTTATATCATATATCTCCAGGGCCAGAAAAATGCATGTCTAGTGGATCAAGAATCCCCATGTTAGTGAGCATATTTTTCATATCTTTGGTTAGTGAAAACATTCACATATATTTGATAATGGCAAATATATTTATCAAATGACTCTAAAATTTTCTGGCATGAGTCCATGTTTTTGAGTTCCAAATTAAGAAATAACCTTAATAACTGTGAACTGACTTTGAATTTTTATTTAAATTACTTGTAGCTGCAAGAGTTATTCTAAATAGCTGTATGCAATAGCCTTCTATTATTTGAGAAGCTGAGGCCACTGGAATATTTCTCTGGATTCTAGTAATTCATTCTTTGGGTAGATCTTAACAGTAGCAGTCCTTAGATATAAAATGTCAGCTTGGCCATAGGTAGCTATTCTTTATTTTATTGCCCACAACTTTTATCTTTCCTGTTGGAGCTTTGTGCATTTGCTTTGGCCAGCAATTCTATAAACCGCAGAAATGCCTTTGATTCTAAAAATGTGCCAGTTAATGTCACTGGAGGTAGTTATAAAGGAGTTTTTCCATGTGGCTTGCTTTTGCTTCCCTGCTGGACTTAGCTACATTATTCATGGTCACCTTTAGTCCATCTGGCAGCACTCCTTTCCTCTCATTAGATCTTCATACATGAGATCTCCTCACCAAGCCTGACAATGTTTGACTAACATCCGATAGTGCAAAAAGCAACTAATGGAAGCTGCTGGGTAGAATCCCACTCCCCGTCCCCTGCCCACCCTGACTTCAGTCACAAGTTGCTTGGGCAGCAGTGCCAATAACTCGGCTCTCCCTTTTCTGAGTTGGCTGGTTCTTAGTGTGATTTCTGGTTGCGTCCCAGACAACCATAGCTATTTGATTTACATAGAACTTTTCTCCAGATAATCAGAACTGAGTAATGCTGAATCTTTCTCTGTAAATGGCAATATGTAGATAAATTTAAAAATTCTGGGACATGCATTATGGCAATGTTTTGTTATCCTACATCCTTAAGGAACTTGACATGTTGATTAACTGAGCTCATTTAAGTGCCCTTTTCTTTTTAGACTTTATTGCTAATGGTTTTTTTTAAGAAGTCATAAGAAACTAATTTTCTGTCTTAACAAGTATGTTAGAATATGATTGACACACTTTCTCATGAATGAGGATCTTGTTCCAGCTTTAACACTCTTAAAATCTCATATATTTCTATAGATCTATGTAGACAGGCTCGGATGGTATGATTAATTTGTTACAATTTTTCCCTATAGTTGTTAATCAAATCGGTTACCATAAAGTTTTATACAGTTGTCATTTTGTCCTTTTTTCCATAAGCATCCAGTGAACCTTGTTTTTTTCGCCTGTGAAGAACAAAAGTGCTTTATGTTTTCTGTGGCATGGTTTGAGGGGTATTCGAAGGACCACGCTGCCATAATAGGCCAATAACCACCTATTCTGGTACCAGGGTCTGGACTTTTCCCACTAGGAATTCATTCTCATTTCTTTTACCTTTATTGGTTATTTTATATTATAATATGTAAATAACTCTAGAGTAGATAAAGGAAAGTAAATTGTTTTACAATAAGGTATGAGTGACCTGGGTCAATTTCATTCTCAAACCAAGAGAGCAGTTAGAATGTTGGATGTGTATTACAGTAGCTAAGGGCCGAAATGGAGAAATAGGATTTGAAGGATAACTTGATCTATTCTATAGTGTTTCCTGGTGTCAGTCTGATTGTAACTCCCCATCATCTTTCCATAAGACAAGTGTCTCTCATTTGGACCAATGACACAGTTCAAGTCTGCACTCGGGTCCAAAAAAAAAAAAAAAATCCCAATGAGAGATATTGGCCTCTGCCATTTTTAGTTTTCCTGTTTAATGTCCACTCCAGCCAGTGAAGATTTAATAGTGTCTTCATAACCTATCATCTTTCTAAGACAATTTTTAAAATAGAATTTTAGAGAGAAAGAAAAGGAGAGGGAGAGAGAGAGAGAGATAAACATTGATGTGAGAGGGAAACATCCATTGGCTGCCTTCTGGTATGCCCCCTACCTGAATCCAGGGTCTGTGCCCTGACCTGGAATAGAACTGGCAACCTTTTGGGAATGGGGTGACACCAGCCGACTGATCCACACTGGTCAGGGCTTCATGTAACCTAACATCGTGAAGTTGAGTACAACTATGGCCAGCATGGCCCTTGTTTCATTTCAGAGTATTAGTTATAAGCGGGTTTTCCTGCGTGGGACGTCTGCGCCCCTATACCCTGCGTGGTTCAAGAACCACCTGTACATTTATAGTTTGACTCATTGTGCCAGAATGTCTTCAAACAGCCCAGTGTGGGCAAGCTGAGAGAGCATCTTGGACATTTGCCACCAGACAATGTTTCCTTCAACTGTGAGCAGATAGACTCAGCAAACTGTTCCTGTGAGTCCAAGTGACAGTATAGCCTCCACTTTTCATCCATTTCTAGGAAACAATTTATGTAATTTATAACAGGGGGAAAAAAGAACAAAATAAAGTATAATATTTCTTCAATGTTGCTATCCTTCACTGTCAAAATTTTTTTTTGTTGGCTTGTAACTCTATAATGTCTCTGTTAGCAAATAGAAGAATCCCACTTCTTCATGCACCAAATGAAAAAAGGAAAAGATGTAAATAGATATCATTGTTGTTATTTTGAAGATAAAAGGAAGAAGCAAGGAAAAGGAAAGAACAGTGACTAGGGCATGACCTTTGTCCTTGAATGTGGATGCTTTGCTTGAGATTTTGTAATTATTTCAAAGAGACCTCCCTGGCAGAGTTCTGAAAAAATTGTAGGTAATATTTAATTGTAGGTATTATTTAATGCTACCGCAAGTAGAAAATAAATGGACTTTGATGAAAAGATGTTTAAACTGAAGTCTCTCGCATGGATAAATGAGCCGGCCTTTCATTCAGTACCTTATTAAAAACAAATTAAGGTGAGGTCTCACCATGACAGGTAAGTTTTCCCTGATCTTAGAAAAAACATCCTTAAACAATTATTGTGTATTGAATAAGTATATTTATTGCACATTTCTTCCAACACCTCTGTTTATTATCTTTCAGTATTTTCAGGCAAACAAATTGTATGCTACTGAATTTCAGAAATTTACATGATTTCCTTCTATTTCTACAGCATGGTCAGTTTTATCCAGCCGTGGGCAAACTACGGCCCGCGGGCCGGATCCGGCCCGTTTGAAATGAATAAAACTAAAAAAAAAAAAGACCGTACCCTTTTATGTAATGATGTTTACTTTGAATTTATATTAGTTCACACAAACACTCCATCCATGCTTTTGTTCCGGCCTTCTGGTCCAGTTTAAGAACCCATTGTGGCCCTCGAGTCAAAAAGTTTGCCCACCCCTGGACTTATCTCTAGGGAGTTAACCATTAGTGACTTTGCTGCAGGGTATTTCTGAGGACATTTATGATCACTCATAAGGTAAAACCACTTGCTCTTTTCTCAGAAAATATATGAAATGCCTCTTATTTTTGCATACTTTGGAAAAATTAAAGTTCAAGGAAACTAAGTTTTATAGTAATTGTATAGATATTCTTCACACGCTATATAATAAAAAGCTAATATGTAAATTGACCAATGACATAACGACTGGTCTCTATGATGTGCACTGACCACCAGGGGGCAGATGCTCAACGCAGAAGCTGCCCCCTGGTGATTAGTGCTCTCCCACAGGGGGAGCGCTGCTGAGCCAGAAGCTGGGCTCACAGCTGGTAAGTGCAGTGGCAGTGGCGGAGCCTCTCCTGCCTCTGCGAATATGTTAATTTTTCGGTGTATGCATATAATATTGTCATTAGCCTAGGAGAATCACAGAGCTGACATTTTACTGGCTTCATTGACGATTACTCAGGGTCAAAAATCACTTGGATGGCCTCAGCGTAAAGACAACACCTATTCTCCTAGGATAAGACCTTTAGTGGCTCCCTTGATGAAGTTGTCCTCTGGCAAGATACAGCACCTTTACTTCCTTTCTCAGCCCCCACATTTATCATTTTTTATATCTTACACTACAGCCAAATGGGATTGACCATCATTTCACAAATAACCCTTGGTTTCCCAACTATATTATTGCTTACACTAGTTTACCACCTGGAATTTCTTTCTGCACCCATAAAGTGTTAACTGTTCCTTCAAAACTTTCTCAAATTCAGCCTCCTGATTGACAAGGCAAGACCTACTTGGTCCTTAATGGGAATGCCCACAGAATCTGGTTTGCACCTCTATTAATTACAGATCCATAATGCTTTATAATAGTAGTCAGTTATGTATTTATATAATTTTTCACCTGATATGTAGTGTTTTAAAAAGTCCAGAATGAGCTTCTTTATCAACTCTGTATCCATGTATCACCCTCTGTGCATATATATTTTTATATATGTGTATTTGATATCATAAAATCCAATGTAATAATAAACTGAAGTGAAGAATGAACAAGATGGAACTCAGAAGATGAATATTTTTAAGAGAAAATTAAAAATTGAGCAACAACTATGCATTACTGCCATTGAAGACATAGTTTACAGTATCAGAAATTCATTTAAGTTTGGAAGAAACCTAAGCTTAAATAAATTTAAATAGGTTTGCTACATATATTGAGTTTCTACTATGTTCACAACTTTACAGACTTTTATGTTTAGATAAGTAGGAATAGATGCATATATATAGATATACACAAATATATATGCTTTTTATTTTATTTTTACTAAACTGATATCA
>NW_005369827.1:4237393-4272370 GCF_000412655.1 Myotis brandtii | reverse complement strand
GCAACTAAGTTTTATAGTAATTGTATAGATATTCTTCACACGCTATATAATAAAAAGCTAATATGTAAATTGACCAATGACATAACGACTGGTCTCTATGATGTGCACTGACCACTAGGGGGCAGATGCTCAACGCAGAAGCTGCCCCCTGGTGATTAGTGCTCTCCCACAGGGGGAGCGCTGCTGAGCCAGAAGCTGGGCTCACAGCTGGTAAGTGCAGTGGCAGTGGCGGAGCCTCTCCTGCCTCTGCGACAGCGCTAAGGACCCCTCGGGGGATGTCCAACTGCTGGCTTAGGCCCATTCCTCCTGGTGGGGTGTGGGCCTAAGCCAGCAGTTGGACATCCCCCGAGGGTTCCTGGACTGCAAGAGGGCACAGGCTGGGCTGAAGGACCCCATCCCCAGTGCACAAATGTTGTGCAACAGGCCTCTAGTTAGAGATAACTATTTTCTTAATGACTGTATCATATTCCATAATTTGTGGTACATGATAGATTACTGATGAACATTTACCTTGCCTTCAGATTTGTTGTTAGAAATAAGACTTATATAAATATGCTTATGTGTATATAATAATATTATTACATTTTATTTATTTGAGATAGTTTCTTAGATGTGAAATTTCTGGACAACGGGTATATAAAATTACAATTTTAATATATTATGCTAATGAATATCCATGAAGGCTGTCATGTTTAATTGTATCTGTGTCTCTACTGCTTATCAGTATTTGATATTGCTAATATTTTACATTTTGGTAAATATATTAATGATGATGGTAAATATCTATAATAATAAAAGTATAATATGCTTATTAGACTAGACAGCTGAACAACCTTCCAGACGTCATTCTGGATGTCCTTTCAGACAAAGCGGTGGTGGCAGGGGCCGAGACAGAGGCAGTTAGGGGCGATCAGGGAGGCAGGGGAGTGGTTAGGAGTGATCAGGCAGGCAAACGGTTAGAGGGGCAATGAGGCAGGCAGGCGAGCGGTTAAGGGTGATAATGCAGGCAGACAGAGTGGTTAGGGGCGATCAGGAAGGCAGGCAGAGGTGATTAGGGGCAATCAGGCAGGCAGGCGAGTGGCTAGGGGCAATTAGGCAGACAGGCAGAATGGTTAGGGGCGATGATGCAGGTAGGTGAGTGGTTAAGGGCAATGATGCAGGCAGGCAGAGTTTTTAGGGGCAATCAGGCAGGCAGGCGAGTGGTTAGGAGCCAGTGGTCCTGGATCGTGAGAGGGTGCAGGCCAGGCTGAGGGACCCACCCCTCGTGCACATATTTCGTGCACCGGGCCTCTAGTCTCTATATATGAAAGGCTAATATGCCAAGTGTTTGACTGTCTGGTTGCTATGACTTGCACTGACCACCAGGGGGCAGGTGCTCAACACAGGAGCTGCGAATCTGCAGTGACTTGGCAATGGTGGTTCTCAGGTGACGCACCCCGAAACCAGAGAGGAGGGAGCCGATTCCTTGTGGGGACGTGCTAGTCCCCCTTCAGCGGTGGGTTATGTTGATGCCGGGGCACTGTCAGCCCCGAATCTGGTTTATTGCCCACTTGTGTTTACATTCCACACCCTGGGAATGACAGCAACTTTGCAGAATGCCCTCTCACACTCTGGGACCCCTCAGGGGATGCTGGAGAGCTGGTTTTGCCCCAATCCCCACAGGCCAGGCTGAGGGACCCCACATACCGGAGGGACACTGCTCACTCCACAGATGCCTTTTGAGCCATGGGGTCACCCCAGGTGTGGCTGGCCCGGGAGGGACCATGGGAGTTTTGCTCCAGGGCATGTCTGTCCTGTCTTCCCTAGTCCCACCCCGCTGGCCACCTTCTAATTAATTTTCTTTCAATGTGCACAAATTCGTGTACCAGGTCACTGGTATTTTATAACATTTTAGTTTGCACATCACTTAATTAAAATTTGTCTTTAACATAGTAACTCTCAGCACACATATATGCATTTCCTCCCCTTTTCCCCAAGCCATAGGTAACATTCTATCTCAGCAGGTAATTCTTTAATATTTTGGCAGTGTCTATGTGAGTAAGGCATTGCGATCTCTTGCCTAATATATAAATGAAGAAATAATGCATTTACATAATTAGTTAATGGCATGATAATTTCATTTTGTCCATCTTGTCTTCAAAGAGATGCTGGGAGTGGCAGATGCTTACTTTGTATTTTTCTAAGTCCAAAGCATAATTCTGAGCATATGATTTCTATAAAATCTGAGGCTGGTTTATCTAACTTAGACAATGATCTCTTGGAATACCAGTATTTCTATCCCTAACTGGTCAAGAGGTATAGGATAATAAATAATTGATAAGATATTATTTCCAAGATATAATTCATGTACATGTTTAAAACATACTTATGTATTATATTTGTCATATATATATTTTGTATGACCCAATTTTTTTGTAAATTGTATGTTATTATCAGTTATATTGCACATTTTAATTACACATACATTCTGAAATATAAATATTTACTGTTGTTTCAATAGCATTGCACATTTTAGACAGCAATTTTATTTTATCTCTCATATTTATGCACTAATAAATTAAATGTAGGCAACCACATTATATATCACTAATACTCTCCATTTAATTTAATTTAATCTGTCTTCTGTGCTTTGCATCTCAACTTTCTTGTGTCTAAGTGATTTTAAATGAAATCCTATTTATCATCACTAGCTTGGTTTCATGTAACCTGGTTGATAGCAGGATTATTGGACTTTATTTTGTATAAAATAAGAAAAATATTCCTTAAAACTGTGCATTAAAATCAGCATTGCACCTCTATTATCTTTTATTCTTTAAAAATTATCTAACAGAAACTCATAAGACTGTTGGTATTGTTCCTCTTTTTGCTACAGCTCACAGACCTTAGTTTTTAGAGCTACTTTTATAGACTGTGAATGTAGAGAGGATACATTTTATGAGAAGAATCAAGGTTGTGTCATCCCAGCAGGTGAGCCCCCAGCTGGTGGTATGGATGCTGGTACTAGTGACACAGATTCCTGGTTGCATCTGTGTAATTTTAAAATTGCAGTCATGGTTAAATTTTGAAAATCCCATCAAACAATGAGTTGTTTTATAAACACAACGTTAAATAATTAATAACATATTTTAATAACATTTTCTCTAAATTTTTAATAATGTTTTAATGACATGCTTTATTTAATATCATGTTTTCTTTAATAATTTTTTTCCATAAAATGTTTCTATTTTGTCTCTTTTGGATCATATACATATCCTATGTTACCAAAATTCACCAAGCAAGACTAAATCATCATGTTTATCTGAAATACTTATACATTAATCATTAATATCTTAAACTATGCTTAAAAATATGAAAAGTTTAAAAAAAAACTCCCAGTGGGAGCTGTTATACTCAAATTTTTGTTAGAAAATATGGATTATGTAATAAAATGTCAAGAATTTTCCAGATGCTTCTGACCTGAAAAGCTGAATTAAAAACAACAACAACACTAGAGCATAAAACTTATCTTTAAGAGGAAAATCTTTAATTTCCTAGAGCTGATAAGTACAAGTAGTTTCTACCTACATTTTCTCTTAAGATTCTTACTTATACTTTCTATTTCAACCTAACCTTCTTTTCTCTTTTTAAGGGATTTTTTCTTCCATAAAAATATGCCTAAGCCTTTATCTTCATATCATATATAAGAACGAAATAAAAATCTATACTTTAATCAAGTAGACTTTTAATTTTGTTCTTCTAAAAACTAGAAATTTTTATAGTTTGTATCTTACATTGTTACAGTTTATGATAGTCACTTTAATTAATTCCTGATGTTACTATCTAATTTTGTTATGTAATTTAAAGTATATGTTTGGGTATTTATTTTTATTTTTTTATTTTTGTAGAAAATGTGGTGGCCGAGTTGTTAGATGCTCCTCTGTGGTTTTCATTTTGTTATTACATGGTTCATGGAGCAGAGAAAAGTGAAGTTTGGAAATAAAAGAACTTTAGAAGATCCTGTCTTAAGGTGCTTAACTGAATATGGATTATAAAGTGAAGCCTAGAAAACAATATCTCTGGTACATTTATCTTTTGCTGTGATTGGTGGTTGTGGTGATAGGCTATTCCCTTGCTAAACTGTTCAAAATTTATTCTCCACTGATGATATTCTAAATAATACACATAATTTACTAATGATGTTATCCCTGCTTATTAGAATTTAATATGCCTAGGCAATGGATTGTAAAACCCAGTACAAAATAATCTTTTAAGGGCCAGGAGTGATGGAGAAAGGACAGGAATAAAGCATTACTGAGATGGCAGCAAAGAAAACCATGGCATTATTTTATATTTTAAAATGACAGGCGGAAAAGAGAGAGTGAGGGGGAAGTCAGCAAAAGGTAGAAAGCACTAGATAAAAAGCAAGTGTTGAGAAATTACACTACAATGGAGGAAGTTCAAAATGGTCAAAAAAATGAGGAAAATGTAAACAGAAAAAAATAGTAAAAAGAGTAGAGAGGAAAAACAGAAAGGGAGAAAGAATAAAAGAACAGATGAAATACTGAATTTATCAAATCAAAGGTATTTTAATCAGACACAGATGGAATGAATGATATAAAATCTGATCTCTTTTATTTGGACTCATATCAAAACTAAATGTTTCACTGTTCTTCAAGCCATTTCACACATTGTGAAAAGATAAACAAAATGCAAACTATTCAAAACTATGCTTTCTGTGAAGAAAAAAGTTGTTTTTCAGTTTTCTGATTCTCCTATATTTTGTTTGTGTGTATGTAAGGTGTGTGTATGTGTATGTCTATTTATAGAGCCAAGGCTCTTTCCACTATTAATGTTCAGCTATATCTTTATATTAACAAAATGATTATTTATTTGGTATTTTCTCAAGGCTAATATGCCAAGTGTTTGACTGTCTGACTGGTTGCTATGACTTGCACTGACCACCAGGGGGCAGGTGCTCAACACAGGAGCTGCGAATCTGCAGTGACTTGGCAATGGTGGTTCTCAGGTGACGCACCCCGAAACCAGAGAGGAGGGAGCCGATTCCTTGTGGGGACGTGCTAGTCCCCCTTCAGCGGTGGGTTATGTTGATGCCGGGGCACTGTCAGCCCCGAATCTGGTTTATTGCCCACTTGTGTTTACATTCCACACCCTGGGAATGACAGCAACTTTGCAGAATGCCCTCTCACACTCTGGGACCCCTCAGGGGATGCTGGAGAGCTGGTTTTGCCCCAATCCCCACAGGCCAGGCTGAGGGACCCCACATACCGGAGGGACACTGCTCACTCCACAGATGCCTTTTGAGCCATGGGGTCACCCCAGGTGTGGCTGGCCCGGGAGGGACCATGGGAGTTTTGCTCCAGGGCATGTCTGTCCTGTCTTCCCTAGTCCCACCCCGCTGGCCACCTTCTAATTAATTTTCTTTCAATGTGCACAAATTCGTGTACCAGGTCACTGGTATTTTATAACATTTTAGTTTGCACATCACTTAATTAAAATTTGTCTTTAACATAGTAACTCTCAGCACACATATATGCATTTCCTCCCCTTTTCCCCAAGCCATAGGTAACATTCTATCTCAGCAGGTAATTCTTTAATATTTTGGCAGTGTCTATGTGAGTAAGGCATTGCGATCTCTTGCCTAATATATAAATGAAGAAATAATGCATTTACATAATTAGTTAATGGCATGATAATTTCATTTTGTCCATCTTGTCTTCAAAGAGATGCTGGGGGTGGCAGATGCTTACTTTGTATTTTTCTAAGTCCAAAGCATAATTCTGAGCATATGATTTCTATAAAATCTGAGGCTGGTTTATCTAACTTAGACAATGATCTCTTGGAATACCAGTATTTCTATCCCTAACTGGTCAAGAGGTATAGGATAATAAATAATTGATAAGATATTATTTCCAAGATATAATTCATGTACATGTTTAAAACATACTTATGTATTATATTTGTCATATATATATTTTGTATGACCCAATTTTTTTGTAAATTGTATGTTATTATCAGTTATATTGCACATTTTAATTACACATACATTCTGAAATATAAATATTTACTGTTGTTTCAATAGCATTGCACATTTTAGACAGCAATTTTATTTTATCTCTCATATTTATGCACTAATAAATTAAATGTAGGCAACCACATTATATATCACTAATACTCTCCATTTAATTTAATTTAATCTGTCTTCTGTGCTTTGCATCTCAACTTTCTTGTGTCTAAGTGATTTTAAATGAAATCCTATTTATCATCACTAGCTTGGTTTCATTTAACCTTGTTGACACCAGGATTATTGGACTTTATTTTGTATAAAATAAGAAAAATATTCCTTAAAACTGTGCATTAAAATCAGCATTGCACCTCTATTATCTTTTATTCTTTAAAAATTATCTAACAAAAACTCATAAGACTGTTGGTATTGTTCCTCTTTTTGCTACAGCTCACAGACCTTAGTTTTTAGAGCTACTTTTATAGACTGTGAATGTAGAGAGGATACATTTTATGAGAAGAATCAAGGTTGTGTCATCCCAGCAGGTGAGCCCCCAGCTGGTGGTATGGATGCTGGTACTAGTGACACAGATTCCTGGTTGCATCTGTGTAATTTTAAAATTGCAGTCATGGTTAAATTTTGAAAATCCCATCAAACAATGAGTTGTTTTATAAACACAACGTTAAATAATTAATAACATATTTTAATAACATTTTCTCTAAATTTTTAATAATGTTTTAATGACATGCTTTATTTAATATCATGTTTTCTTTAATAATTTTTTTCCATAAAATGTTTCTATTTTGTCTCTTTTGGATCATATACATATCCTATGTTACCAAAATTCACCAAGCAAGACTAAATCATCATGTTTATCTGAAATACTTATACATTAATCATTAATATCTTAAACTATGCTTAAAAATATGAAAAGTTTAAAAAAAAACTCCCAGTGGGAGCTGTTATACTCAAATTTTTGTTAGAAAATATGGATTATGTAATAAAATGTCAAGAATTTTCCAGATGCTTCTGACCTGAAAAGCTGAATTAAAAACAACAACAACACTAGAGCATAAAACTTATCTTTAAGAGGAAAATCTTTAATTTCCTAGAGCTGATAAGTACAAGTAGTTTCTACCTACATTTTCTCTTAAGATTCTTACTTATACTTTCTATTTCAACCTAACCTTCTTTTCTCTTTTTAAGGGATTTTTTCTTCCATAAAAATATGCCTAAGCCTTTATCTTCATAGCATATATAAGATCGAAATAAAAATCTATACTTTAATCAAGTAGACTTTTAATTTTGTTCTTCTAAAAACTAGAAATTTTTATAGTTTGTATCTTACATTGTTAAAGTTTATGATAGTCACTTTAATTAATTCCTGATGTTACTATCTAATTTTGTTATGTAATTTAAAGTATATGTTTGGGTATTTATTTTTATTTTTTTATTTTTGTAGAAAATGTGGTGGCCGAGTTGTTAGATGCTCCTCTGTGGTTTTCATTTTGTTATTACATGGTTCATGGAGCAGAGAAAAGTGAAGTTTGGAAATAAAAGAACTTTAGAAGATCCTGTCTTAAGGTGCTTAACTGAATATGGATTATAAAGTGAAGCCTAGAAAACAATATCTCTGGTACATTTATCTTTTGCTGTGATTATTGGTTGTGGTGATAGGATATTCCCTTGCTAAACTGTTCAAAATTTATTCTCCACTGATGATATTCTAAATAATACACATAATTTACTAATGATGTTATCCCTGCTTATTAGAATTTAATATGCCTAGGCAATGGATTGTAAAACCCAGTACAAAATAATCTTTTAAGGGCCAGGAGTGATGGAGAAAGGACAGGAATAAAGCATTACTGAGATGGCAGCAAAGAAAACCATGGCATTATTTTATATTTTAAAATGACAGGCGGAAAAGAGAGAGTGAGAGGGAAGTCAGCAAAAGGTAGAAAGTACTAGATAAAAAGCAAGTGTTGAGAAATTACACTACAATGGAGGAAGTTCAAAATGGTCAAAAAAATGAGGAAAATGTAAACAGAAAAAAATAGTAAAAAGAGTAGAGAGGAAAAACAGAAAGGGAGAAAGAATAAAAGAACAGATGAAATACTGAATTTATCAAATCAAAGGTATTTTAATCAGACACAGATGGAATGAATGATATAAAATCTGATCTCTTTTATTTGGACTCATCAAAACTAAATGTTTCACTGTTCTTCAAGCCATTTCACACATTGTGAAAAGATAAACAAAATGCAAACTATTCAAAACTATGCTTTCTGTGAAGAAAAAAGTTGTTTTTCAGTTTTCTGATTCTCCAATATTTTGTTTGTGTGCCTGTAAGGTATGTGTATGTGTATGTCTATTTGTAGAGCCAAGGCTCTTTCCATCATAATGTTCAGCTATATCTTTATATTAACAAAATGATTATTTATTTGGTATTTTCTCAAGGAATTAACATAGAAGAAGGCAAAGAAATTAATATTGATTTCAATTGTACAAGATGAGGTTTTGTAAAGAGGGGCCTGCCTGATTTTGAAACAATTAAATGATTAAGTTTTTCAATACAGCGAATCCACTGCTATTAAAATTAAAATGTGTTTTACTAAGAAATAGCTGTTTGCTACCTCTATACTATTAATAACCAAATGCAAAAGGAAATCATGAGAGGAAATAGCCCACAGGAGACATAGAAACCATTTATTTTAGAGAAGACTGAGAATGCAAGCTTATTTCACAAATGCAAAAGACCTCTGTATAATCACAGAAACAAGCAAGTTTCAAATGTCCAGAGAAAGTGCTGCAGAGGTTTTTGATTAGTTATAAGATGCATTTAAGTTGTTTGTTATGGAATTAACACTTGCTGATGACTTAGGGTCAATGTGATTAATAGGCCATTCTCTCCGCAAATTTGTTTTCCGTGCTGCAGGAGGAATCACTAAGCCTCAGTGGTGAAAAAAAAATAATGAAGGCAAGAACAAAGACTCTACAAAAACTGAAAGCAAAACCTGTCAAAATAATTCTAGAGCAAGTGGAAGAGGAGCCAAGCTCTCTTTCTGGATGTTGCCTCTGACAAGAAACAGGGGGGAAAGCTTTTCCCACACTCACTGGAGATTTCCATTTCTTTCAACAGAAGCACTTCTCAGATCACTGATTTGTAAAGTGTGCCCAGAGCGGAGCCCTTCGGAGCGCCTCCAAATTAGAACGGATCTTTTTCCTCTTTGCCAGATCTGTTTATTATTGAACTCACACAATGCACTCATCCCTCTAGCCTCAGGGCTTTTTTTTTTTAAGCCATTAGAAAGAATACCAGCTACCGGTCTAAGCACTGGAAATTGTAAGGAAGGCAAAAACACACATGTGAACACAGAAGCTTATACTCTCCAGGAAAATAGTACGTGTAGAAGCAAATGGACCCCTCCTGGTACTAATGAAGAAGGTGATGCCTGTGGAATGGCATTGTGTCTGCCATCAGGATTTGCAAAGGGAAGGGATGCAATTTTTGAATTCTGCCTCTCAGACACCTGGGTTCTCTATGAATTATTGAATGGGGGTTGAGATGAGGAGAGGCAATTGCCCAAATCCTTTCCTTTGCCTTTCACAGGAACCAGCTGCCACAGCCACACCACAGGGCTGCCTGTTCTCACGGGCCAAGTGGGAATGGCTGTTGGGCAGAAGGAAGGACCATGAAAAAAAGATTAGTTTCAGGGAATGAGTTTATGCCTTTGGTTCAGCATAGATCAGTTCATTGAGCCCCACACTAACTTTGTTCATTTTTTTTCTTGTCGCTAACTGTAACACTGGCCCAACAGAGATTTTAAAAATTCTAGCAGTGCAAAGAAAATGAGTAAAATAAAGCAAACTATTCGTTTGAGTAAATCACACTATTCATTTAGGAACACTTGAAAAATGAAGAGCTACCAGGCCAAGGCAAACAGCTCAGAAATCCAGCCCGCTATGCTTGCCGACTATCTTGCTATTCCCTGGGGACCAGGGGAGGACTCCTCTAAATCCTACATTAAAGGGAATCAGGAAGAAGAGAGAAAGAAGGGAACCTCAAAGTTCCTTTGGCCTCAGTTCTGAAATCAGGACCCAGATTCAGGGCAGAGATGCCTTGTATTATGGGCTAGTTTGTGTCTCTTCACATTCATATGTCATTAGTGTTGGGGGTGTATGTTAGCAGATGGAAAAAGTACTAATAGAAAACATCAGGGATGAGGGGAAGGGGATTCTGGCTAAACTGACATAATAGTATTGTTGCTGAAGGCAGGCCAGGGTGATCAGACAGTGTTGGGGGTGTATGTTAGCAGATGGAAAAAGTACTAGTAGAAAATGTCAGGGATGAGGGGGTGAAAGGACAGAACGGGATCTTGTCGCTAACTGTAACACTGGCCCAACAGAGATTTTCAAAATTCTAGCAGTGCAAAGAAAATGAATAAAATAAAGCAAACTATTTGTTTGAGTAAATCACACTATTCAGTTAGGAACACTTGAAAAATGAAGAGCTACCAGGCCAAGGCAAACAGCTCAGAAATCCAGCCCGCTATGCTTGCCGACTATCTTGCTATTCCCTGGGGACCACGGGAGGACTCCTCTAAATCCTACATTAAAGGGAATCAGGAAGAAGAGAGAAAGAAGGGAACCTCAAAGTTCCTTTGGCCTCAGTTCTGAAATCAGGACCCAGATTCAGGGCAGAGATGCCTTGTATTTTGGGCTAGTTTGGGTCTCTTCACATTCATATGATAAAGGCTCTTTTGCTTTTGCATCGGACTCGGTTCTCTCTGGTGGCTCTTTGGGGATCTTGAAATCTGGGCATAACAGGGGAGGGGGTTCTGGCTAAACTGACATAATAGTATTGTTGCTGAAGGCAGTCCAGGGTGATCAGACACCACCTGGGAGATGATAGAGAATGAGAAACCTTATCAGATGTCCAGGGTTATCAGATGTCAAGTTTGGACAATTCTGGCTAAACTGACTTAGCAGGATGAACGCAAAAGCACAAAAGTCATGGTCTACTTGAAAGTTGGGGAGCTTAAGAAGAGTTGGACCAAGGAGACAACGTTTGTCAGCCCTAAACCACTGTGACTGTAGGACGTCGATAGTGACAGAGGGAAGACCAGTTGAAGATGGAGCAAGAATCTTGACCATACATAAGCCAAGGAGAAGAGGCCTCGGAAGTGAATTCTGCCGACACCTTGATCTTGGACTTCCAGCCTCCAGAACTGTGAGAAAATAAATTTCTATGTTTTAAGCCACCTGGTACTCTAACAGCCCCAACAAGCTAATACAGCTAATACAACTGCAATACCCAACTCCATGTGGAAACTACACATCTGCGTTGACCAGACACTATGATTCACAGACAGCTTCTTCCATCATTAGGATAAAGGTTCATTCACTGTTACTCTGGGTGGGGGGATATATGTAAAAGAACAAAAGGTGCCACAGAGTGAGTTAAGGAAAACAAACACTGCAAGAAGAGGCAACACTGATTTGGAGATACAGGAACACATGAATTTAGAGTTTAGATATGACCCAAAACTTTTCTATCTCTGGTTTGGGTCCATAAATTGAGCAAAATGGGCTAAGTTTTAGCAATGCCAGAGGAAAAGTTGACTGAAGGAAACTTAGAGGATTAACAAGGGGGAAGCCAGGCACTATTTGCAGCAAATTCAGGATGAATTTACCCTCTCTGGCAATTACATTATATTCTAAAGACAGTAAAAATACCTTAGGGTGTAGAAGAAATTCAGTGCCCTGTTTGTGTTTGTTGATTTGTTTGTTTCTTTGTTTGCTGCTGCGTGGCTCCTCTGGGATACTGATTCACTTACCAGTATTTATCTCTGGTAAGTCCTATTTTCTTCTCCCTTCTATCTATGCCTCTTAGTAGTTTGTGGTCTCTCCTAAAATTATGTGGAAGTAACTCATGTGTGTGTCACTAAGGAAAATGGAGGAAGAACAAATTCTGAGTGCTTCTTGCTTCCTCCTTTATCTTGCCACATCCATAAAATTCTGAGTTTAGGGACTTGTCCTGGGCACAGTTAGCATAGCATTTACTCTATATCCTTGTCTATGCCAAAAATTTGTGTATCCGTTCTTTTATTCAATCCCTGCCTAGCTTGGATTGGTTTTTAATTCAAACACACCTCAGTTTCAATTTAGGTTTTGCTTCTTTCTAGTTATATGAATTTGAGCACATGATGAAAGCTTTCTGGATCTCAGTTTTCTCATCTATAAAACACACTTTATAATATTGCTCTGAGGGTTATGTGAGGTGATGTACAAAAAATGCCTAGTACAGTCCTTGGCATATAGTAAGATGGGCAAATCTCAAAGGATATTACTTATGATGACAAATAAGATGAAGAGAATAAGGATGTTAGTGTTGCCCTTTTATAGGTACAAATATTAAAGCTCAGAAGCATTATATAATTTGTCCAAGGTCACACAACTAGAAGGTTATGTTACTGGAATTTTAACCTAAGTCTGCAAGCTTAACTATTTTGCTATATTGCCTCTTAATTTATGCTCACTGAAACCCCACTATGTAGTATGGATGATGCTTATATATTGTGCCTTATGCCCCCAAAACACCTTGACAACTGACACTGAGATATATATTACACTTTTATTCTTTACTGTAAATGGACACAATCATTTCTTAAGAAAGTTATACAATCATTTTTATTTCACATTATTTATTTACTTTTGCTGTTATGAGAGGGTATGCCCTAAAGAATCGTGTGAATTGATTCTGGACTTAGCCCTGTGTTTAATATTACTGCGTCCCCTTTTAAGCTTTCAGAGTTCCATGAGGATTATTTTCACCGCATGGCTTACTTACTTGATATCTTCAAGTTTGCATTTGGCAGTATGAATCAGCAATATGCACAATTATTACATACCTACAAAAGCCAGACAGCTATCTGAAGAGAATGAACAAATAAAACCCCCACCTTTTTATTATTAAACATTAAAAACAAAGATTCTAGTAATATTGTAACAAATGAATTAAAGGAAGGCAAGTGAGAATTGAAACTGCAAGCCTGCCACTAACTCACCCCAAGAGGCACTGTACAGTCTCAGCACATTGAGCAATGAAACATAATGCAATCACTTCACTCGCAAGGCACAGTGAGTTAGAGAAGCTCTAGCCCAAAGCTATAAAAATAGGTGTTGTGTTGCTTTATTTTTTGTTCTTTAACAAAGTATAGAAAAAATCATTACTTTATACTGACATTGTATGACTTTTATAAATTGAAATTTAAGAAGAATTACGTTGAGTGGAATAGCACATCTGGTACCAATTACGGATAAGAGTCTTCATTTAGTAGCAAATTGGGGGTCACATGCATAACAAAATATCAAACTCAGGATGAACAGGTTTTTAGATAATTTAGCAAATAAAATAAAAAACAGAATTGCTCTTCAGTTGTTTTAGTGATATAGGGGGAAAACTGGAGGAATGCTGGGCCTAGCTAATTTAGACGTTGTGTGGATTACTCTTCCATATTTTTCTCATTTAAAGGGATATAGTGAAATAAAAATGATATTTTTATATAAAAATAATCTTAAAACGATTCAAATTTATTTAAGTAACAAAGCAGAGGCAAATTCCAACACTTTATTATTAGTAATAGTTAATCTCCACCATAAATGAGGCCTCAACAATATATCAAGAGCCAGTGGGAGAGAAACAGTGGACAGTAAAAAGCATTTATACATGTGAACATATAACCTCCAGGTGCTCTGACAGATGTCTGTATAGGACTCAATGCAGGCACCAATGGCAGGGTGTGGGGTGAGGGTCGGGGGGGGTCATTACTCTTAAAGATACACAGGGGATGCTTTAAGGAGGAAGTAACATTGCACTTTCATCCTGAAAGGAGAAAAGATGCATACCAAGTAGAAGTTTGGGCATACCTGGTGGAAGGGGTTGCCAAAAGAGCTTCCTGATGAAATGGAATTTTGGACTGGAACCCGGATTCTTTGTCCGCGGGAATCAAAGAATGAATCCATGGACAGAAAGTGGTATAGCAAAGGTGGAGATTTATTGAAGAACAAGTACAGACTCCCACATGGGGAGAGGGAAAGAGTCCCACAGAATGGACTCCCACGTAGGGAGGGGGAAAGGGTCCCACTGAGTTCCTTTTCCGTATGGCTTATAAAGGCTGCAGATCCTGGTGCCTTACTATCCCCGCTGATTGGGCACTATTCCCTTAGACTGGTTACTATAGTAACTCCTGGGCTCAAAGGTCGACCCTCACATGGGACATGTGAGGTTCTTCCCCTCCCCCGCTTCGTTATTGTTTTCCTATTCCCTATGGGCTTTCTTCTTCTCCTTCTGGATGAAGGGCTTCCTTCTCTTTATTTTGTAAATATAGACCTTTTGCTGTTCCCAGCTCCCCCATTCTATGGAAATGTACCTGTTGCAGCTTTTCAGCTTCCCCATTCTATGGAAATATACCTTCTGCTGCTCTGCAGCCCTGTGCTTCCTCCATGGTCCCCTTAATTTCCAAAATTTCTAAAATTTCCTAAACCTGTCCTATTTTACCCCCCAAATTCCTGTTTCACTGAGAAAATAAGCAAAGACAGCGAGAGACATAAAAGTAGCATGACTGCACTCAGGGATCTCCAAATAGTTTAGAACACCCGCCACCCCTTTAAGGATGTGTAGGAAGATGCTGTGGAAGTTAAAATTGAGCTGGATCATTATTATTGGGAGACAATCCTCCAGCAGTCTCCAGTGTTTCTGTACACCTTGCAGACACGGGAACTGAGATGTTTTGTTGCAGACTGTCTTTTCAAGGATGTTATCAAATAGACTTGGAGCAGAGATAAGGCTTTTTTCAGTGCCCAGGATAATAAAGATCATATCTTTCTCCAGAACCAAAGTTTCTCAGGTTAGGTTGCAACCTATTACAAAAGGTTGATTGTCTAATGTTGGGATTCTTTAAGTGTGATACAAACCCACTGCATGTGCATCAGGATTAGTTCCATGGGGCTTGGGGAGGAAGAGGAACCATTATGCACATGAAACACACACTATTTCTGTGTCACAAGTAATAACATTCGTTGTCCCTGACCCAGAAGTTTCATGCTTTCTGCGATAAATCATGAAACTATGGTAAACAAACTTGTTGGCTTAAAAGAGGATAAAATCTCAGACCCTTCATAGTTTTTAACGATTATATTTCCTTGAATTTACCAGGTATACATCTGTTCTACAAATATGTTTAAAAGGCCTTTATGATCTCATTAGTGTTCTAGGCTTTGGTAATAGAACACTTGAAGGAAAAAAACAAAAACAAAAATTCCATTCTTATTAATTGTATACTCCAATGGCATTAAATAGAGGAACATCAGTGAGGACATCTCAATGGGGACACCTCAATAAGTTAAGATATATGATATGTTACATAGTGATTAGTGCTTTAAAGTAAGGGCAATGGGTAGAGAGTGTCAAGTTTTATATAAGATCATGGTCAAGAAATTATAACTTGTGATTTTAAATAGGATCCTTGGGGAAGGACTGACTAGAAGGTGATATTTGAATAAAGACCTTGTAAAGTTCAGAAAAATTTTGGAAGGCCATTTGCCAAATTCTTTGAAAACTGTTACCATACTGCTACCACATGCCATCTAGCAATTGCATTCATCTGTCCAATTGAGTTGGAAACTTCTGTCTACACAATAGTCTATAAACAAATGTTTATAGCAATATTATTTATAATTGCCCAAACTTAGAAGCAGCAAAGATGTCTTCCAATAGACAAACTGATACATCCACACAATGGAATCTATATATATATATAATCCTAATATGCAAATAGACCGAATGGCTAAACAATCGAACAACTGAACAACCAGTCCCTATGACGTGCTCTGACCACCAGGGGGCATGCAGAACATGGCAGGCATTGGCATCAGGCAGCAGAGCGTGGAACATGGCAGGCATTGGCCATGGTGGGATAGTGGAGCAGGTGAGCAGGGGTGCCAGATCAAGACAGGGCACCAGTGCTGTCATCAGGGCCAGCCTCTGGTGGTTACTGAAAATTCTTTGCTCCCTCGTGCTGCGGTCCTGCCCAGCTTCTCCACCTCCTCCTACTTCTGAGGGATGATCGGGCTTGGCAGCAGCCTCTTGCACCTCCTGCCAGCACTGGAGCCACCGCTCGAACCCACTGCTGGTGCCCAGCGCAGTCCTGATCACCCCTAAGGGCTTCTGCACCTGAGACAGGGGACCAGGGGCTGTGGTGGGAGGGCCAAGGTGGGGGCATAGAGGATGGGCTGAGACCAGCCCTTGTGTCCACCACAGCCTCACAGCCCACGGTTTCTTTCTTAGTGCATGAATTCGTGCACTGGGCCTCTAGTATTTTTAATATAAGAAAATATGCTATGAAGACAAAATAGACATGGAGGAACCATAACTGCATATTACTAAGCGCAAAAGTTAACCTACAAAACTTACATGCATACTGTATTGCCAAGTATATGACATCAGGGAAAATCATGGAGACAATGAAAAGATAAGTGTTTATCAGTTCAGGAAAAGGGAGAGATGAATATGTGGAATACAGGAGAAGTTTAGAGCAGGTCATCTATTCTATATAATACTGTAATGGTGGATTCATCTCATTATATATTTTTCAAAACATGTAGAATTTAGACAGAATAATCCTAATGTAAACATGTCAATGTTAAATGTTAATTAAAATATTGTATCAATATTATTTATCAATTATAACAAATGTACCACAGCAATGCAAGATGCTAAAAATCAGGGAAACTATGGTGGGGGCAGTTAAGTAGGTATGTGAGAACTCTATACATATTCCATTCAACTTTTATATAAACCTAAAACTGCTCTAAAAATAAAGTTTATTCAAGTTATTCTTTAAAGTAAAGGTAAAAATCATTTGGACAGGTAGGACAAGAGAGTTCTAGTAGAGGGAAAAGAAAATGCAAAGACCTTGAAGCAGGAGCATTGCCAACATGTCCAGGAGTGAGGAAGGCAATGTGACTGGAACAAAGTGTAGGAGGGAAAGACTGGTAGAGAATGAGGTCAGAGCTGCAATGGCACATTATGTAGGTGGATACGGACCTTGGCTTTTCTGGGTGAGATGGGGTGTTCTTAAAGATTTTTAGCAGAAGAGGACATAATCTGTGTTAAATTTCAAGTGGATCATGTTTGCTTCATTGTTAAAAAATATCATAGTGGACAATAAGGCTTCAAGGAGGTCAGCTAGTTAAAAGTCTACTGATATCATTCTGAAGAAAAATGATGTGTATTTGGACCAGGATTTTTGACCTGAGCAACTGGAAGTTTAGATTAAAGCTTAGAAGTGAAAATGTAAAGATGGCACAGAGGAGAGCAAGAGAAAGAATTCTGTGTTTATTAGACATACTCACTAATCTTAGTCTATTAGAATTTGTAATACTTTTTCAACTGCAATCACATCTATAAACAAATTTTGGCATATGTTATACTCCATGAAATGACCATATTTTAATAGTAGCTGTATTTTATGCAGTATCTGTTATAAGAAAAATAAATTATATTTATCAAAGTTGTCAGTATATATAGGCTAAGCTTCAAGGTTAATAGAATACATCCACAACTAAAAAATTATCTGACTATGAAATTAAAAGAATTTAGACATTATCTATATTAATTGCATCAACATCATTTAAGAAGTTGTCACTTAGAAATAAAATTGCCTACTGGAAGTATTGACTCAGAGTAATAGGAGATATTTGAAAAAAACAAACAAACACCACACAAAACAACAACTAAAGCATTTAGAATTTGCTAAAAACCAACCAGAAAATTCCAATTCATTTTAAGGAAAAAGCATTCATTCATTCACTCATCTATTCATTAATTTATTCATTTATCCATTTATTCAACACACATTCTAGTGCCTTATTTATACCACATATTTGGGCTGTGGATAGTAGCACCCACTTAATAGGCATTTGGAAATTTGACTTGGGTCCTACAAATATTTGGTTGGAGCCATGAATGCAAAATATTTTCTACTGTCAAAAACATTCCACATAAAGAATCATTATCCTGTTACAGAAAAACCAGACAAGAACCAAACAGCGCTCTGAGAGTTTGGAGTTACACTTTATTCACCGCGGCGGGCTTAGGGAAATGAATCCAAATTCTAACCCCAGCTACAAGCAGAACTTCCCTTTTTATGGAAGAGCCAGTCCTTTGTGCGCTTGCTGGTGGTGGCCTTGAAAACTACACAGTTCTATCCAATTAAAAAATGCACCTGGCATGGCATTGGGTGTATCTAGTCTCTGGCTTACAAGGGCAGACAGCTAAGTTTATCTCCCCCATTATTCAAGCAGGCTAGAAAGCAAAGTTACTTTTTCAGAACAAGAGGCCGTCCAAGGAATAGCAGAGAATTCCAAACAGTAGTTTTACAGTATAGGAGTTTTCCTTCACAATCCCACCCAAAATGCTGTTAATAGCATGGACATTGAGAAAAACTTCAAAGGGTGCTGTTTGAAACTTCAAGGCATTCATAGTTTAATAGAAGAGATATAAAAATAGACCAAAATTTGTTATCCTATATGGCAAGTACCCTTATGGAGCTATTCATAGTCTATTATAGGAGCCCAGCCCAGCAGGGAAGCAAAAGAGGCATGAAAGCTTTCTCAGGGAGATGATCCATGAAGAACCATAAGGATTAGTCAGGTATAGCAGAGGGATGACAAGTATTTTACGCAGGAGATTTGCAATGACAAAGCCAAGGAGTCCTGAAAGAGAATTGTGTGTTAGGAAACTGAAAGTGGTTGGTTGACTTTTCATAGGTAAATGCAGCAATAGTGGGATGATGAGACCTGAGAAGACAAAGTAAAGGTCATGATGTGACTTGTATGTCACAGAAAGCCTTTACAGCAGTTCTCAACCTGTGGGTCACAACCCCTTTGGGGGTCAAATGACCCTTTCACAGGGGTCACCTAAGACCATCGGAAAACACATATATAATTACATATTGTTTTTGTGATTAATCACTATGCTTTAATTATGTTCAATTTGTAACAATGAAATTGGGGGTCACCACAACATGAGGAACTGTATTAAAGGGTCGCGGCATTAGGAAGGTTGAGAACCACTGCTTTAAGAGGTTTTAAGTGGGAAAGTGGCATGATCAGTTAAAAAATTTTGACAGGCAATATTGTGGTGGCTAGACATTAGAAGGAAAATATTAGAGATGGGGAGGCCAGTTAAGAGGCTGGGGCAATAATTCAGTGAGGAATGGTAAGGCCTTAACTAAAGCAATTGCAGAGAAGAAGGAGTGAAGAGAATGGATTTGTGAAAATAGCATAGATTTCCTGCCTTATGCCTATATACTAATACACAATCATATGTAACAAAGCAATGCTTTTTCAAGGACATTTGAAAACCCCAGTCTCCCAGAATATAAGTTTTACCACTTCTTGTCAGAAATATATTTAACATCAGATGAATAAATTCATTCCAGAAGGTCTAATTGGAATAGAAATCTATTGACTTGGATGACGACAGTATATCAGGTTTAACTAATAGAAATAGGAAGCTTTAACTTGTGAATTTATGGGAGCATATATAGATGACCACACCTTTATGAAATATCAGTGCAAGATAAAAAGGAGAAGACTATAGAATGTTTGCATTTTGGTGATTAAAAAAGTGGGATGAGCAAAGCACAAAGTGATGATTTAAGCAAATGAAAGAGCAGATCTAACTAAACCCAAACACAGGGAAATATACATTGAATATACATTGAAGGGTTTTCTTCTTCTTTTCTTTTCCTTTTTAGTAAACAAAAAATACGATGATATTCTGGGATGGTCTGCACTAGATCAATGGAAATGTATGGGGTCTAAGTTTTTGTAAACTTCTTGAGACATGCAGACCTATTGAGTTGCCTACGGCTTGACAATCATTGGAATAAGTAAATTAATGATCCATGTTGTGATACCTAACTTGCTCCATGTTGTTAGGAAATAGATGAACAACCTAAACCACACAGTGTAGGTGAATCTACCATTTAAATACAATTGGAGGAAGCAAGAAATAAAATTAAATTTATGATCAAATATAAATTGCTAGCATCAGAATCTTTATTGAGAACATAGTTTAATAATGGAAGAGAAATAACCAGGATGGGTGAGAAAGAAAGGAAGAAAGAAAGAAAGAAAGAAAGAAAGAAAGAAAGAAAGAAAGAAAGAAAGAAAGAGAGAGAGAGAGAAAGAAAGAGAGAAGAAAGAAAGAAAGAAAGAAAGAAAGAGAGAAAGAAAGAGAGAGAGAGAAAGAAAGAGAGAGAGAGAAAGAAAGAAAGCAATTCTGAATTCAATCATCACCTATATAATATTCTTAGATTACTGTTTGTGAAAAAGAAATCTTAAATTTTTAGACAGAGGTTTGATTTGCTTGAGACATAAAATGTAGTAGTAACGTGAAGATGACAGGTATACTTGGTGTGGTTATTTTATATTACATGATGAACCAGAAAGTTTTTAATAAATGCAAGTAGACATTTAATAATATTTATTAAAACAATTTAGTGTTTTTGAAGCTCCAAAAATGATTGTTTAATCTAGGATTTGGTAAGTCATAGATTATGTAATATATATTATACTAGAGTCTTGGTGCACAAAATTCGTACACAAGTAGAGTCCCTAGGCCTGCCTAGTGATCAGGGCCGATTGGGGCCTTCTAGCTACTGGCTGGGGCCTTTCTTCCCCAGGGCCTTACTTCGTTCCACGCCACCCCCTGGTGGTCAGTGCACGTCATAGCAAGTGGTCGAACTCCCAGTCAGTCAAACTCCCAAGGGAACAATTTGCATATTAGCCTTTTATTATATAGGGTATTTCATACATATTTCATATTTACATGAAAATATTTTTCACATTACTTTTTGTGAGAAGTCAGATAATATCTCCAGCTATTCTCTTGCCTTTCAAATAGTCTTATATTTAGAATCATTATAAATCTTAAATTTAAAAAAAATGTTTCTTTTTATATATAGATAGCAGTCTTTTCAACATATCAACTAAAATAGATGTCAGGGCTACAGATGAACCACACAGCAAATATGCAATTGGCTGATAAAATTTTAAAGAAAGTTTTCTCTTTTGCATTCTTTAAATAAAATGTCTTCCAACACATTCCTTGTTTTCCATGGTTTTTCAAAGATTATTGAAATAGCTTTTGCAATCCCATCCACAAGTATTCCAGGCCTCTTAGAGATATTGAACAATTGAGCTTTAAGATCTCTTCTGGGCACCTGGGCCTGGATACTTAAATTTATTTTAAATGTCTGGATACTCTTGCTATAATATTTCTTACTGAGGCTTAATTTCTTTTTAATGATATTTACTTTAGCATTTCCTATATTAACATCAATCTTGATTAAGAATTCCGAGCTTAGATGGGCCTGACTTCTTTCTACTAACAGTACAATACCTAACTCAAATAGTTGCTTTCTCCCATTCTTTTACTTTCTTATTTTTAAAAAATATATCTTGAGTTTTCTCCTCATTATTATAAAATGTAGGCATCCAAAAATATTAGTGCCAAGTGAAGGCTCTATGAGAGATTGGCACATTGTTGGTTTTCGTATCTTGGTCATTAATATACGATATCCTTTTATTGTTCAGTCGTGGCTATGCATCCCATAATATCTTTGTATGTTCTCCATCAATCTGTGCTTTTCACTTAAGAGCCACATTGATTTGGATCATTAGCATTTCTTCAATGACATTTTTAAAATTATCCTCTATCCCTTTTTAAAATTCTTGCTTATGATGATACTGAACAAGATAGGAATTTCCTTACATTCAGCTCAATTTAACTTTAGACAGGTTTGTTCTTTCTCTCTCTCTCTCTCTCTCTCTCTCTCTCTCTCTCTGTCTGGACCCCTGACTTCCTCTTTCCTGGAGCACTTACTTTAGGACATTTGTAATTGGAAATTCTTTTCTGCTTCTTTGAGATGTAAATCTTTTAAAGTACCTTTTCCACTTTATAGCCCAGGGATGTCTTTCTCAAGGACCAGGAAACTATCTCTTTGAAATGAAATCATCAAGGAAGAATCAGCTAGCTCATCTCCAAGTTTCTGTGAGAGGATAGGAGACTAACTTCAGGGAGTAGCCTGTTCCAAGTTATGAAACTTCCATTTTATCTAAGTTTACTTTTCCTTTGGGTAAGAGCACTTAAGCACAGATACCCACAATCTATTCCACCCCAGCTCTTAAAACTCTCCAGCTCTTTAAATCTGAAGTGTTGAGTTCAGACTGAGTTCTGGCTTCTCTTCCCTATAGCAATAGCCTTGAATAAAATCTTCCTTGCTTGGTTCACTTTATCCAGTGCAATTTTTACTCTGACAGTATGTTACTGATTTAAAAAAAATAAATGAATCACATTATTTAATTCGTAAATGGATGGAATAAATTCTCTGACTACTCTCTGAATTCCCTGTTTTCCTATTATAAAATTATAGCAATTGTTTTTTCATGATTACACCCCTTTCTTTTTCCTTCCCTCCTTTCTTATTCCCCTCTCCCTCCTTCCTTTGGACAAAGAATATTATATGACTTAATTATATAATATTAACTCATATAATATTCTTTGTTTCAAACTGTGCTATTAAAGCTATTATAGGCTTGAATATAAAGTTATTTTAAAAATATACTTTAGTTATTTGCCTAATTATTCCACTGAGAGTTAAAAGTAGTAATGCCTACTATAGAAACTTCATTTATTTAATATGACCTTTTCTGCTTTCTTTCCTTTTGATTCAAACTGGCCTCACCCAGCATCCTGACTCACCTGCCTCCTGCTCCTTTGCACTTTCACTACCTCAGTCATTAAGCCCTCAGAAAAATGTGTTTCTGATCAGCATCAAGTAATCTTAGGAACAAAGCCTCAAGTCTGTTGACCCCAGAGACAGAGTTTCAGTCCAACTACAGATAACATCTAGGTCTCAGTTGTCTTTCAGCTCCAGGACCAGAAAAGCTAGGGAACTAGATGAAGTGATGCTATGATGCAATTACCAATGAATCCTTATCCTAGCACCAACCAATCCACAGGGACCACGACCCTGATCATGACCCTCTAGTCCAGTGGTCAGCAAACTGTGGCTCGGAAACCGCGGCTCATGAGCCACATGCAGCTCTTTGGCCCTTGAGTGTGGCTCTTCCACAAAATACTGACTTCTGCGCATGGGCCATGAAGTTTCAATCGCACTGTACATGCGTGCCCGCACATGGTATTTTGTGGAAGAGCCACACTCAAGGGGCCAAAGAGCCGTATGTGGCTTGCGAGCCGCAGTTTGCCAACCACAGCAACATGATTAATGATTTTTTCCCAACATAACCCATCCCTTGGAAGCCATCGAGAAGCTGCATCTTTGAGCTTTAGCTCAACTGTGACTCTAGGCACAGGCCACATCCTAAAAATAAACCCTTAGTCCAGTAACACTACCATCTCTTCATTAGAAGGAAGGGGTCTTTACCTGACCCATTCTTATATTTTCTAAGGGACTTCCATTTTACTTCCAGAGGAAGCACTATTAAACTATTTGCAAACCCTTTCTGAACTCCCTACACTCATTCTTCCTCATGGGAGGAGTGCTTCACCAGACTGGTGCTATGGACACCTTAAGGCGAATGGATGTTTTAAGAAGCAGTGATGGTTTGTCTATTTGCTTTTCCTGTGTTACATATCTTGCACTTGGAGTTTGAAATAGGCTCAACCTTAAATTCAGTGGCTTTGTACATGTACTGCAAACACTGCCTTTTTCCCACAGAGTCTGCCTAATCTAGAGTTTCCCAAGAATCTAGATCAAGGATATTTTTTGAGGGATGGTGAAGGAAAAGTAGAAAGAGTTCCATTTTGAATCTAGACTTAAACAATGTCTACCATATTTTAGGGTAAAAAAGCTTATATTATTCCTTAGCTCTTGTGTTTATCTTTGTGCTACTTCTTAAACACGATAGAAGAGAAGGCACAGATATGTAAAATCTGTGAAACTAATCCCTTCATTTTCTTAGTAATAAAACTATCACCAAGGCAGGAAGTTAGAAAATGACTTTAGTAGAATTAATAGCATTACTTTAGATCCAGGTCATTTCATACATAGAGTTAGATATACAGTAATACACACCTTATTTTTACTCACTGTATCAGTATTGAATATATCCCAGTTCTAAATTCAGATCCTAGAATTTAAAATTTCTATCATTAAGGTCCCTCTGCACCAGGAAAAAAAAAAAGACAAGAAAGAAATAATAAAGAAGATGCAAACCTCATCTGCTATTTTCTTAGATACATTGCTTCAAACTTTTATAATAATATGGTGGTCAGGCTGATGTGGCTCAGGGTTTAAGCGTTGACTTGTGAACCAAGAGGTCACTGGTTCCATTCCTGATCAGGACACGTGCCCAGATTATGAGTTCGATCCCCAGTGGGGGGTGTGCAGGAGGCAGCCAATCAATGTTTCCATCTATCCCTCTCCAATCCTTTTTCTCTAAAATCAATAAAAACATTAAAAAAAAAGAATACAGTGTATGGTTCTCTCCTATATTCACCTTCCTATTCTAACCTTAGTTTTCTGGATTTCTTAGCATAAAAGAGACTCCAGTGAAAATTAACACACAGCTAGAATGTGCCACATCTAATATTAAGCTCAACCCAGAGTAACACAGACTTTGTCTGGAGTGTGAAGGCTTCTTACACTAGAAATATTTTAAACTATTATAGTTATACTATTAATTTGCTTCTTACTTTTCCCTAAGTTTAACTTTTTGCTAAAGTGACAAACCTCCTCCTTATCTCCATCTTCCCAAAAGACACAGCTGTGGGAGGAAGTAGGGTAGGAAAGAAGAACAGCACATTTATATTTATATTTTCTGTTCAGTACATCCTCTTTGCTTAAATAGAGCTTGCCTTCCTGGTGGGTGTTTGCAGTGGTTCTTAAAGTTCAGCCTCCTGGGGCTGGCAGTAATGACTCTCCCATAAGCCCTATTTTCCTAAGGCAATGGACAGAGGACTTTAATGAGGCATTAGCATCTGAATAGGTCAGAAGTCCTGATATTTAGTGTGCCAGGATTTGTGATATTTATTCTTTTAATTATAAATCAAAAGTGTCTAGGCTCTTATCAGCACTCGAGGTTCACATGTAATCCAAAGTTTACTCTCTTAAATTAAACAAAATAGCTATCATATGTATTATTCAAGCAGTGTGTATATATATATAACCAGGATGTAATAAAGAGCTCATAACTTTGCTCTGTAGAGGTCAAATCCATGAAAAGGGAAAGATAAATTAAGCAGGGATTACAGGATGATCTCTCATTGCATTTATTTATGATAAATATTTGTTGAAAACTTGCTACATGCAACATACTTTATTGTGTGTGCCTTGAGGTTAAACTTAGTACCTGTTCACTAGGCAATGTGTGTAAAAAAAGGAACATAATTTGGACTCTACTGTCTTCATACTTGTGTAACTTTGGGCATTATACTCAGCCTCTATGTATCTCTGTCTCAAATCTATAGCTGAAAATTTTTACACTTGACCTGCCTATCTCAGAGGCTAGTTGGGAGAGTCAAACAAAGCAATGCCTATGGGCATGTCACCCGAACCTATGGTCCCTAACTGAGGACAAGGTTGCTTGATCAAAGTTTGTTTGTGTAACTGATCAGAATATAAAAAGGAATATGAATTTAAGGAAGTCAGCTCAATGTAATGGCCAAGACCACAGATTTGGGGTTGGAACCTTGGGTTTGCCATGCACCAGCTGTGCAACCTTGAACCGTTTATTTAGTTTACCTAAGCTTCCTCATTTGTAAAATGGAATTGTAGCTAGTCCATATTAACAGGGGAATGGTGTTATATCTAGCTCATATTATTACTAAGGCCTGGTGCATGAAATTCATGCACAGGGGACCCGGGGGGAGGGGGGTCCCTCAGCCTGACCTGCACCCTCTCCAATTCGGGAGCCCTCAGGGGATGTCCTACTGATGGCTTGAGCCCACTCCCCATGGTTCTCTGCTCTCTGCGGGGCCTGCCTGCTCCACACCATGGGGATGGGCAAGCAGGCCCTGCTGGGTGCTGCCTGTGGGCGCACTTTCCTGCTGGGTTCACGTTGCTGGGGTGACGCCGCCAGTGTCCTGCCCCAGCCACTATGGGCACTGCCATCTTTGTCGCGGAGTGATGGTTAATTTGCATATTACCCTTTTATTAGATAGCATGGGGAGATATCAACTTTGGCTGCAAAACAAACCTCAAACTTAGTGGCTGAAATTCAATGGGTGATTCTGCTGCTGTCGCTTAGGTCACTCACGCAACTCAAGCCATCTGGTGATCCCACTGGGAATATTTGATCTACAAAGGTCACTTGGCTTTCTGGCAGGTGGTCCTAGTCGTTGGTTGGTCTGTCTTCCCATGTGGTCATTTATCTTCAAAGAAAGCTGATGTGGGTCCCTTTTACCTGGCAGTCTCGGGGCAGCAAGAGAGTGAGAGCAGAAGCTGCGAAACTTCTTTCAGCCCAAACTCTCAACTCACAAAATGTCACTTCTGCTGCCTTCCGTGGCCAAGGCAAATCACAAGGGCAGCACAGACTCAAGGGGAAGCAAGGCAAAGTCACCTTACGAAGGTGTGCAAACACAAATGGGAGAAACAGTTGCTATCCTCTGTAATTTCTCACAAGGATTAAATAAAATAACATTTGCAAAGTGTTTAGAGCAGAGCTTGGACATAGTAAGCATTAAAAAAATATTAAATGAATAAATTGTTAATACATTTTATGGGAGAGTATACAACATTTACACTTTCATACTAAATAAAAGATCTATGAAAAGTGTCATGGGTCTGCTAACACAAAGGATGACTTTAGAGGAGATGGGGAGCATATCATATGGTCTACGTATGATGAACAGCAACACCTAAACAGAAAAAGACATTTTAGCGTGGCCTTAGGAGAAAGGTAAAATTGAATTGGCAGACCAGGTTATCTTCCGAATCCTCCCTCCGCTGAGCTAGAATCTCGGAGTTATTTTACCATCATTAGCAATATGCCCACATAATTCTTCCTCTGTACTTCTCTAAAGGTAAAATATCAGGTTTTAAAGGAGAAGCAATCATGCAAATAATAAGGTTGCTTTTACTGAGAAATGTTGGATGTCCCAGCTCACCTTCTTCTAATGCAGAATAAATTGTTCCAGTCCCATTGGGCTGTTTTTCATTTGACTCATTTTTTTCTTTCTATTTAAGTGAGGGAAGAAAATAATAATAGCTAATATTTATTGAACATGGGCAGGCATTGTTCTAAAGTGCTCTACAGCTATGAATTAATTTAGTCTTCACTCCAAACCCATGAGTTCAGCATGTATCCTTAGATGAGAAAATGAAAGCACAGAGAGGTTGAGTAACTTGCCTCAAGTCACATATCTAATACTAGAGGCCCAGTGCACAAAATTCATGCACTCGGGGGGTCCCTCAGCCCAGCCTGTGCCCTCTTGCAGTCTGGGAGCCCTTTGGGGATGTCCTCCTGCCAGGTTAAGTCCACTCCCCGGGGGATCAGGCCTAAGCTGGCAGTCAGATATTCTTCTGGCAGCCTGCAAACCCTTGGGGGGTGTCTGACTGACGGCTTAGGCCTGCTCTCCACCACCGCCACTGAGCTGGCCAGCCATGAGCTGGCTTCTGGCTGAGTGGCGCTTCCCCTGTGGAAGCACACTGACCACCAGGGGGCAGCTCCTGCATTGAGTATCTTCCACCTGGTGGTCAGTGTGCATCATAGTGACCGGTCGTTCCTGGCCGTCCCGCAGTTAGGGTCAATTTGCGTACTATCCTTTTATCGTATAGGATGTGTCAGTGACGTGATTCAACTACAGGCAATCTAGCCTGTTTTTCTCTGCGTGCATCCCAACTCCTTCGTGATGTAACAGATTCTAAAGTTGCATGTTTTCAGTTTGTATTTCTTTAAATAAACTAAAGTTTCTAAAACACCATGCAACGTTGAAAATCTACAAGAACTCTATATGAGTGAACACAGACTGTGGAACCAGACTATTAGAGCTGGAAGAGATCATTACCTGAATTAGCTATCACTTTTCGTAGTTAAGGAAACAGAGTAAGATTTCATTTATGATGCATTGTGAACGACAGACATGGCTAAGTGCCAAAGAATGTTCCTCTCTTTGCACATGTCCCGAAGTGAACTTAGAATCAAGGCATCTGGAAGGGATTCAGTGATTGCATTTTGTTCACTTTTTATAGACAACCAAGGTCATTTTAAATTCTAATGCTTCGCCATGAAGCTCAATTTTCTCAGCTCGACTAGTTCTGATTCTAAAAATAATAAATTCATTTAAAATGTGCATGCTAATCAACACTCTACATAAAAGTACGTAAATGCAAAAAAAACTCTAAAATAAGATTTTACATAATCTCACTGTCTATAGCTAAGAGCTGCTAACACATTGGTCTAATTTTCATGTCTTCTTGTCTGAAATATTTTTTTAATAAATAGCCCTCAGACTAAGATCCTAGTTTTCCACTTAACACATGACTAATGTCTCTGAAGATGTTAAATATTACGAAGACAAAATTTGAAATAGCCACATAGTACTTTATTTTATGAATATAACATCATCATGCATTGTCTTCACTTAATGACTCAGCTTGCCATATATTTTTCATGATTCTGGCTTGGGGGTAATATCCTATTTCCCTCAACAATTTACTGCCAATGCAGATGTCACAATCTCTATTAAATCTCAGGTTTTGATGCTGCTCAGGGCACCTTGATCAAACCTCCAGAAATCAAAAAAAAAGGAAAGACTCTAAACCTTCACAAACCCACAGGAGACAAGTAAGAGGTGGTATTTCACATTTCAGCCTAGAGGTGAAATAACCTTTTAAGATGTAAATTTTTCATAAAAATGAGGTGCTGTTTTCTGTATGAAAGACTCGTCAAGATCTCTATACATTTGTCATGTCAAATCAAGTGAAGGTAACAAAATAGTGAACATAGTTATACTTGGATTTCAGAACTACTTTCTCATATACTAGTACTAGTATTCATTCACACTATATTCACTCAGGTTTTCTAGAGGAATAGTTATCTCCTTATATATACTAGCCACTGTCTTTTGTGATATAATTAAAGTTACCTTCTTTTTCTTTCATTAATGCTGTTAGGAAATTTCGCATTTAGGCATTATGTTGAATGTCACTTATTAAATAGTGGCTCCAAATGCCCATTTACAAGTTGCAGTCTATTTACCGTATTTCAGAGTATCCTGCAGTCTTGATTTCTGAATTCCTCCTCTAGGAAATTATCCAGAATGATTAGAAACACCTCAATATTTTTTATTAACTTGATGGTTCTAGGAAGGCACCACTGTCAGTTGTTAGAGGCAGTCTTTTTGTCCTTGCCCTTTGACCCCTTCCATAATCCTTCCCACAACCAGGCAGCTTGCTTGTTCAATGCCAGCAGGGGAGCCCTGCAGTGTTTAAAGAAGGCATACATCTTCAAAGTCAACTGACCAGAGCCCTTAATTACATCTAAAAAGTCTCTTCACTTTTGCTTTGTGGATTGAGATATCCTATCATATTCACAGATCCTACCCACAGTTTGGGGAAGGGATTTTACAAGGCCCTGGGTCATTGGGAGCCCTTTCCACGGTCTGTGCGTTAGAATCACTCATTTTGACCTTGATAAAAATCAAGTATAAATTTGATCTTTGGTTGGTGTTGACATTTTTCATGGCACATGGGAAAACCATGCACACACATTTCGTGTGAGCTTTAGGCTTACATCTTGCCTTCACTACTTACTGGTTCCTGGGGTAAGTCCTCAACCTTCTGGGCTTCATATTTCTCCTGTAAAAATGGGTATAATAACATCTCTCCATGTATTTGATGCCATGAATGTAAGGCATCAAATTTAGTATCTGTTATTAGGCAAAAACTCCAGGAATTAAACCTATTATTAACAGTGGCATTGTTATCATTATGCTGTGCTTGGTCATACATAAATACATTGCGTATTAGTCTTTGATAACAGAGCTTACTTTACAATATAAATTTCAGAGGACAAAGATTGGGTATCTGTTAGTTTGTTCTGCTTATATAAACTTTTGACTATAAAAATTGATACTTGTTTAAAATCAGACTTTAAATATTACCAACTGTATCAGTGGTTCTCTGCCTGTTTTATTTCTGGAAACAGATAACTGATGACTCACAAATGAGATATTCCTCTGGATATACCTAGCATTGTAAGCAATTCTGGAGGCTATAGCTCCAAATTCAGCACTTTATTTCTGGAGGGCTTCCTGGAATTCATGCTCATTAGTGCAAAAAAAATAGTGAAATCATAAAATACTAGTGACATCTCTCTCAAGTGATCAGACACGCTCTTGTGGTGGAGGTCTGTTGAACTAGGAGGCGACTGTTGGTGAACAGAATGTTTAATTTGTGATCTTTTGCTTCAAATCAGTGAGTATTTACTTTTTGTATAGTTTAGAGGGAAAGTTTAACCAAAGGCTAACTGCCCCAGCAGGCAAGAATTATTAGTAAATTCATTCATTATCTGTTTACATTTTAATGATGAGTAAGGCTCTCTGCTTTTACCACAAGTGCGAGTTAAGGAAGGATTGTTCATTTAGACTGAGCTTGGCTTCCTGCTGAGTAATGGAAGGCCTGTAAACTTCCAAAAGTGTTTCCTGTATTATCAAACCATTGAGCCAAGTAGAGTCTATTCCCTAAACAGTTAGCTTTCCTAAATGAGCTATAGAACGCAAGGCAATTCATGAATTCTTTACTTGTTTTTCCTGGGTGCCGACATTAGCTGGCATTAAGGCTCTTTGAGCTGTGACATATGAGGCATGATTCAAAAGGAAGAAACTGATTGCTACTAGTCACCCAGGGAATCCATCACAGCCCTTTAAAGTGACACTTTCATGTTCATTTATCTTTATGGGGGAGCACCTTTTACCTTGAAAGCAGAAAACTGTGGACTTTGGCTCTTTTCCTCCCATCCTTCTTGACAACGTGTGCCTTTCATTTAGAGTTCTCAATTATGAATATATTTTCTTAGTCATTGTTTGAGATATTTTCAGAAATCTCCGGATGTCACCCGAATAAAAACTGACAATCTTCTCAAATAGTGCAATTCTATTTCAGTGACTATAAATCAGAACCTAGAGCTGCAGCCGCAGTTCATTACATTGTTGGCACATTGCTTCAAGTGCTATACCTAGCTGACCTGCTTTCAGGTTACATTTATGGCCCCAGCCAGACACATTACCTTCAGGAAAGAAAAATTGAATATTTTCCCCAACTTAACCTGAACTAAATGGTGACGACCAAAAAAAAATTTTTGTTAATAAAATATTTGAGGTAATATTTAGAACTGTTTCCTGGAACACAGGAATTAGAATCTTAAGTGGAAAATGCTACACCTGTCATTTCTCAGGAACTTGACTTTTAAATCATTAAACATCTGCAAATCTTATCCTACAAAATTGGGATAAGTGTCCTATGCAAGCCTTAATATTATAAGATAAATGAAAGAACTTGTCAATGTTTCTGGCACATGGAAATGCTTAAGGGAAAAGTGGTGAAGTTGTCTAGCACCTAGACTCTGGAATAGACTAGTTGGGTTCAAGACCCAGTGCTAGCACTTAACTAGGAATAAGATCTTGGTCACAATGCCTTGACCTTTGTTTCTCAGGTTTCTTATCTATAGGATGGGAACAATGATAATATCTACTTAAAACAATGTCTGGAAGATAGTGTTAACTACATCAGTCCTTGCTAGTCATATTACTGATAGTGTTATTGTTATCATCATCATTATTAAATAAATAAAGCTTTTCAAAATATTTACTCCCTAAATCAATCGAACACTGTCATAATAATGGACTCTGCTTTTTATTTTTACTTGTTGTGATAGCTCATAATGCTGGATCCTCTTAAGCAACTAAGAACTGTCTGGGAAAATTACTCAAAGGATAAAACAATCAGTATCTTCACACGCTTTACAATTGTCTATTCTCTCCTATTCTTAGACACCCCAAGTGTTCCTTTCGAAATAATAAACTCCAAATCAAGTGAGAAAGGATTTGGTAAACTTCTAATCTACATATTTATAGATGTATATGTGCACTTTTTTTGTGTGCTTATGTGTTGAGAACTTGAGATTATCTTGTTTCGTTATCTATTTATATCCTACAATAATCTCATGAACCAGGCAGTATAATTTTCAGAACAAAGGACACAGAAGAAAACAAAACAAAATAGTGGTTCAAAGAGTTTAGAACTTTCTCATTCACACAGCAAGACGGGTATTTGAAGCCACATCTGCCAGAATTCTAAACAGACCTGAGAGGTGGTGGGCAACAGGAAGCTTACTTATAGCTGGTGCAGTTGTGACTAGTTGCTAGGTGCCCCAGGCCGGATTGGCTGGTATCCATGTTGCACCATTAGTTATTGTTTCTATATCCACCCTGCTCTTAGTCAATGAACACTACTTCTGAACTTTTTTCAGTGCCTGGTGTTGACCGCTGAGGGGGTTTTCAATGTCATTGCTCATTTCTCATACATTTCTAAAAGGAGATTTCTGAAGCTCTGGGATTTTGAGGGGAAGAGCCATTCCTATCATTTTTTTTTTCAGGAAGCAGAATGAAGGAACCCAAAAGTTATGTAAATGAATTCTCTGACTGGGGGGCCAAAGTATGTTATGTAAGAAATCTTGGAAGAAAATTAGTGGGGCAAATTAACTCCAGGATCATTCACCATCAACTTGAAGTTAGAAACCTGTCATGACCTGAATTTTATCATAATAGTGATTCCCCAGCAGGCAGGCTTAATGATTACACTTTATTTGTAGGGCATTTGTCTGGTTTCCAGATAAGCTATTGAACTGATTATGGGCAAATATAGAATGTTAAAGACTCCCCGTTTCTCATCTTAAATTTTTATAAAAATTAATTATTTGAACTAAACTCACTTCCAAGGTAAATACTGCATTGAGATTTAAAGATTCAAAACAACATAAAACCCAACAACTACCTCTTTTCTGCATGTACCAGGTTAAAGTCTCCTAAGTGGCCTTTTCCCAAAATCAGTTGATAAACAAATATAACAGCAGAGATTTTATTGTGCTCTCAGGCATTTATTCAGTGTTTAGTGGCCTAGGAAAATCAAAAGGTCTAAGGCCCAAGAGATAAATACTGAGGGTAACATTTTCAATTCAATATTCTTGCAGCTAATTTCTTTTCCAAAATAGCTAAGGTAAGAACTTGAATACAACTAGGAACAATTTGAATAGTTCTAAATTTTAATATGTTGCAATAAATACTAAGTCTGTACTAGGTTGAAGTCACAAGTTAGACATCCATTGGAGAGCTATATAACCGATTTTGTTTTAACAATATTCTATGTAGTGGATCAGGCTGACAGTACATATGAAAATCTCTCAGCACCTGAATGGTTCATGAATGTACAACCTAGTATATTTTTTTTTTGAAAAAAATAAATCTACCCTTTTATGCTTTCATTTCTCCCTCCCGTCAATAAATACTCCTTTACAATATCTTGTAGTTTAATTCAGAATCAGTTATATTTCAAATTCCTGACATGAACATGAATAAGTGGTCTTTGTGGGCTGAATTATGCCCCCCCTCCAGTTTATATGTTGAAGTTCAAATCCCAAGTACCTCAGAATGTGACCATATTTGGTGACAGGATCTTAACAGAGGTCATTGCATAAAATGAAGTAGGTAGTGTGACTCCCAAAGAAATATGTCTGATATTTTTATGAGAAGAGGAAATTTGGATACAGACATAGACAGACAGAAGACGATATAAAGGCCCAGGGAGCAGATGGCAACCTAGAAGCTAAGGAGAGAGGCCTGGAACTGATCCTTCCCTCACATTCCTCAGAAAAAACCAACCCTGCAGATACCCTGATCTTGAATTTCTAACCTCTGAATTATGAGGACATAAATTTTTGGTATTTAAGTCACACAGTATGGTGTACTTTGTTATGGCAGTTCTAGCAAAATAATATAGCGGCCTAGCCTAACAAATCTCTATTTATAAATGATGGAAAAGAGTGATTTGGAATGAAAATATAATCTCTTATAAATTAAAGTTAATTCTACATGTGTAACATATATAAAATCTAAAGTTATGAAATTAAATTAAAAACCAACACTATAGATTATAGAAAGCCACACAAACTTTGCCAACTGCATGCATAGTAATAAGAAAGAGAAAAAAAAATAAAGCACTGAAGTAAAATAGGAAATGTGGGGTTTTTAAATATAGAGTAGGGAAGACTTCAATGAGAAGATAACTTGAAGAAGGTAAGGGCCCTACCTAGCCATGCAAAAGTCTGAAGGAATAATATCCCAAGAAGAATGAGCCACAAGAGCATACATAGAGTGTACATGGCTTAGCAAAGTGTCCAATATGAGTTTGGGAAGAATTGGATATAAAATAGTGGTAGGGCATGAGTAAAGAGACATAAATAGGTAAAGGATCTTTTGAGAGCTTTCTAATTCATTGCAAAAAATATGGATTTAACTCTATGTAAGATGAAATGCAACTGGAGAGTTACAAGCAGAAGAGAGATATGATCATTTTTTTATGTGTTAAAGGGATCAATCACTTTTGCTGCATATTTGAAAATAGATGTAAAGTTGGCAAGAATGGGAACAGTATGCCGGAAGCCGGTCCATCCTTGCTGCTTGACACAGTTGCTGCAGGGAAGAAACATCTGCACAGCATATGTTTCAAGGGACCTGGCGTATATGGCATACTGTTCTTAAAATGTTTGCTCCCCTTCTTAGCGCTATGTGTTTTAACCAAGGTCACCTCTCCGAGAAAGGTTGTTTTCCCAGGTGGGGATTTTTCCCTGGAGTTAGGGAGGGAATAAAACCCCTTAACTAA
>NW_005369827.1:4221531-4237017 GCF_000412655.1 Myotis brandtii | reverse complement strand
TGAGGAGAAATAAGAAAAAAGAGTGCCCTAGATGAAAAGTGAGGCATGTTATGTCAAGAAGTCTCCATAACATTTCCATATGCACAGAATCTGGATTGCGGACATTTGCGTGTTCATTCTATCACTTCTTTTTTTAAAATATATTTTTATTGATTTTTTACAGAGAGGAAGGGAGAGGGATAGAGAGTCAGAAACATCGATGAGAGAGAAATATCGATCAGCTGCCTCCTGCACACTCCCCACTGGGGATGTGCCCACAACCAAGGTACATGCCCTTGACTGGAATCGAACCTGGGACCCTTGAGTCTGCAGGCCAACGCTCTATCCACTGAGCTAAACAAGTTAGGGCCATTCTATCATTTCTTCACTTATTCATTCACTCATTCAGAATTGTCTTGTAAGCTAACTAAATTTTCTCTGCTATGACCCACTCCATACTGGAAAACTCTGATTGTTGAGTGAGATACTTTTATTAGCTATTGTTGCATAATAGCCACAAAATTTCAGTGGCATACTCATTTATATAAAAACAAATAACATGGTCACAAACAAGTTCAAGCTCAATATATGAAAAAAGTAGAGAAAAGGGAATCAATATTTTTCTGTAATTTAATCAATGATAAACAACACTACAGAAGCCAAGCAGAGTGTTTCTGGTGGACTAATGATTTTTAAAATTCTGTTGAAGGTAGTAATCATACTTCTAAGGAATGTAAAACGTAACAAGTTAAGAACAAGAAAACAGAATTAGCCGAAACCGGTTTGGTTCAATGGATAGAGCATCGGCCTGCGGACTGAAAGGTCCCAGGTTCGATTCCAGTCAAGGGCATGTACCTGGGTTGCGGGCACATCCCCAGTAGGAGATGTGCAGGAGGCAGCTGATCGATGTTTCTCTCTCATCGATGTTTCTAACTCTCTATCTCTCTCCCTTCCTCTCTGTAAAAAATCAATAAAATATATTTAAAAAAAAGAAAACAGAATTAAAATCATTTCAAAATTGGTTACATTTATAAAATTAAAAAAATAAATTAGTGATTGTTAATTTGTTAGAAGCAAGTCACTTAATCTGGCCACAGTCAAGGTAAGGAGAACTAGGTTCTAGCATTTAGGGAGAAGAATGTCAACAAATTTGTGGGCATATTTAAAAAGCACCATGACTGATAATAATCATAAGAAAAGAATTACATCACTTATCTGAAATATATTTAAAAAAAAGAAAACAGAATTAAAATCATTTCAAAATTGGTTACATTTATAAAATTAAAAAAATAAATTAGTGATTGTTAATTTCTTAGAAGCAAGTCACTTAATCTGGCCACAGTCAAGATAAGGAGAACTAAGTTCTAGCATTTAGGGAGAAGAATGTCAACAAATTTGTGGGCATATTTAAAAAGCACCATTGCTGATAATAATCATAACAAAAGAATTACATCATTTATCTGAAATATTATTATACTAGAGGCCTGGTGCACGGATTCGTGCACTAGTGGGGTCCCTCTGCCTGGCCTGTGCCCTCTTTCAATCCCGGACTCCTCGGGGGATGTTGGAAAGCAGGTTTCGGTCTGTTCCCCACAGGCCTGATCCAGACAGGAGGGAGCCTGATCCTGTGCGTTGAACGTCTGCCCCCTGGTGGTCAATGCACTTGATAGCTTAGGCTTTTATATACATAGACTTTAAATGTTTCTTCTGATGTTAGGCCATATTTTTGGCCATATTTGCCAATAATAAGTCTATGGGGGAAATGACCATTGTAGTGTGAGTATTAATTTTTTCATGAAGTTAAAGACAATAGTTCTTCAAATTGTTTCAGGTTATCTTGGAGTCAGTTCAGTGATTAATTAGAAATTTTATCAAATTAATATGTTTAGGAAGAAAGCGCTTCCCAATTTGTTTTCCAAGTGATAGAGTATTTGCATACTTATTAAAAATACAATTTCTTTTTTATAGGTAGAAGCTGAAATAAGTATTCTTGTCTCACATTTATTGTTTACTTGACTGAAACATGACTAAAGGATATGGCAACCTTAAAAACTTCCCTTTCCATTCTTGTAAGGCTCCTGGATTTCCTTCCTTCTGCTACCTTATCTCTACCTTATCTTAGCTCAGGTTCTCTTTGGTTGCATGTCATTCTCAATCCCACATAGATTTATTTTTTTTTTGTCCCTGGGACTAGTTTGGTGGCTGCAATTGGAGGTACACAAGTAAAAGGAAAAAAAAAGACTAGGTCAGCAAATCCAAAACATAATTAATGCTTATATTTAAATTTTTTTAAATTAATTAGAAAATCCTAGAGTTGTACTCATTAACCACTTAATTCTTTTTCAATAAATTATTTGGTACCATAATCAAGAGAGACTCAATTACCTAAAGCAATTAAGAATCAACTTTTCATAAGTTACTAAATAGATTGTAATAAAAATAGAAATAAAATCTATATATATTGTTAACTATTTATTTTATGCATTTCAGTGGAATTCTGTAATTTAAGGTGATGTTAAAATAAGTGCATTGATTGTATGTGAAAGAGGATACTTAATTTTTCCTGCAAAAACTTATAGAAGTGGTTAATCCATTTTTAAGAAACAAAATCTCAAGAAGAAAAAAGATCAATTTTTTATTGGGTTTCCAGATTGTTTGGGGAATCACATATCCTTCCACAGTGCTTCTTCAGAATTTTTCTCAAACACCAATTTTTCTGTTTACATTTTTTTAACTGAACTATAAAGTACCTGTTTCCTTCAGAACCCCCTGCAATCAATGTGTACCTCTACTTCTATAGCCAGTAAAGGGAATCAGCATTATCTTCATTACCTGCTAATACTTTCAACTGAAGTTTTCATACTATTTTTCAATAAATGATCTCTCTATCTCTCATTATTCCATTGTGCTCCCTCAATGAAAGACAGCAATAAAGTAAATTAGTTCATCATCTTCTTAAAAGGGTCACTCCATCAATCTGTTGAACTAGTAGCATCCATCTTTCCTCTATTTCTGCTGACCATTTCTTTTTTAAAATTTTCTTTATTGATTAAGGTATTACATATGTGTCCTTATCCCCTCATTGCCCTACCCACCCCCACTCATCTGCTGCCCATTTCTTAAATCATTATAAATTCCAGTATACATTAAGATCACATGTGAAACTTCATGAAAACAAGTCCGAAGGTAGAGGTTGGGACCAGATATCTGTCTTTTCAAAGCACCCAAGGTGATGTGCGCATTACCTCTGTAAACCACTCTATGTCAAAGATCTCACGCTTCGTCTCCTCCAATAAACTCCTGCTCTCCTGCCATTCATATTTCTTCTTCCACAAGCCCTCTTTTCCAAACTCGCTATGACTTCAAGCCTTTTATCCATTCTGTTTCTTCTCATTCCAGCCTACTCCCCACATGCACATTTTGCTTTCACTCACTCTCATGGACCTGCAGGCTGATTAGCTGAATTCCATGATCAATCATCTACAGATGACTGTAATGCTATCTTAGAAATGTTCAGAATTTTTTCTTGATTTTTACTTGCCATGCCACAGAGTTGAGTCATTATCTTGCCTTTTCATTAAAATACATTTTTTCTCATTGTAATATTGGAACTTTTTATAATAAAAATTAGGAAAACATATATCATAAATAATATTTTAAAATATTGCTTGCAATTTCAATAATAATTTATTACTAATTTTCTAATATGAAATCAATAATAATTTATTTAAACATTTTTCTTTCCTGGGAGGAAATACATTTTAGACAAATCACAGGTAATCTTACTTTTATGGACTGATTATCAGGTCCCCCCATGCTCATATGTTGACGTCTGATTCCCAATGTGATGGTATTAGGTGATGGGGTCTTGGGGAAATGATTAGGTCATGAGGGTTAAGTCCTGTATGAACAAGATTAGGGCCTTTATTAAAGAGATTTTAAGGAGCTATCTTGCTTTTTTCTGTCATGCAAGGACATAGCAGACCCTCACTAGACACCAGAACAGCTGGTGCCTTGGTCTCGGCTTTCCCAGCCTCTAGAACTATGAGAAAGAAATGTTATTTAATCCACCCAGTCAATGGTATTTCTGTTGTAGTAGCCCAAATTGGCTAAGATAATTATAGACCATTGATACACAATTTTGGTAACATGTATAAGATCTTTAAATGTACATACACTTTACCCAGCAATTCTATATGTGACAATTTATCCTATCAATCATTACAGGTCAAAGTCATACAGCTCTGATGACTGAGTCTACTAAACAATTGTGCTATAGGTCCTTGTCTGGTCCCCTCACACCACCTGGCAATCTTCTGATGCATCTTTACAGACTTGAATTCATGACCTAAACAATTTAAAATTTTGGTCTCCTCCAAACTATAATCTCAATCACAGTCTTCATTCTCTTTTCTAACTTTATCTAGTCAATGTCTCTCTCTCTTTGCAAAGTTCTCCAAAATCTCTTAAGCTTCCACTTTACCTTTAGAAATTGACCTTTAAAAATCGCCTAAACTTCCAGCTCTACCTTTAAAAGTTTGTTGTTCCCATTCTGTATCGACCCTTCTAAAACCTCTTTATTCTTGTTTTTATCTTTTATACAGAGGGGAAGACCTTCTTGATATTGGCCTTGGCAATGATTACTTTCATATGACACCAAAAGCAGACAACAAAAGCAAAGATAGATAAGAATAAAAAAAGGGTCCTCATTTCAGTTTTGTAAATATTATAAAAGTAATTATTTAACTTGTAATAAAGTTATCAAACTTTACAGAGTACCAAATGGATACAAGAATAAAAGAAAATAAGAATATTTTTTTAAACTACTAAAGAATGTAAAGTTTTTAATTTAAAATTTTGCCACAATGGGAACTGCAGTTTCATGTGGCTTCACCAGCCAATCGGTTAAGACATAATGTCAATCTTACACAAATTCTTTTAGAGAATTAAAAAAAAAAAAAAACAACTGAAAGACTTTCTAACTCATTTTATGAAGCCAGTATAAACTTGATACAAAATCCTTAAAATAAGTTACAAAAAAGCACATTCGAATTCATTCTTAAACTTTGCAACAAAAGTCATAAATGTGAGACTGTACAAAAATATGATGCATTTTAATAAAGACTAGAGGCCTGGTGCATGAAATTCATTCATGGGTAGGGTCCCTAGGCCTGGCTGGCAATCAGGGCCATCTGTGGGGCGACCAGCGGAAGGGGGAATTGGGAGCTCCCACTGGCACCCACCTTGGCTGGTGGCCTGGCACCACCTGTTCACCGGCCCCACCCCCCTCTCTCGGGGGGTGGGGTGGGGTGGGCAGAGGCTCAATGCAGGAGCTGTCCCGTTTGGTTGATTTGCATATTAGGCTTTTATTATATAAGATTATATATTCCTAAAAGCAAAATTCACTTAATATTATAAAATAAGTTGTCTGCTTGAATAAAGGAGAAAAAACATAAAATTATTTTAATATAGATAGAAAAAAACAATAAAATTAAATATCCATTCATAATATTGATAAATGTCAATTCTCAAATTAGTAGATTCAATGCAAAGGGGACTGCACCAGGCCATGAGTAACTCAGACACTCTTAAAAATCAAGGTTGGAAGAGTTGCTATATGATATATATATAATGTATTCGTATATATTGTGTATTATAATTTGTATAAGGATAGACAAATAGACCAATGGAACAAAATAAAGTGCCCAGAAACAATCCCATACCTATGTGGAGAATTGTTTTAAAAAAGCAAGCATTGCAAAACAGTGGGGAAAAGTAAATGATGCTAAATCAATTAGGGATCCACATGGAGAAAAATAAAACTTGATCTCTACTTCACAAGATGCACAGTAAATCAATTATAGGTAAACTGATTTCTACATGTGATCTTTAAAATGAGGAAATGAAAACTTCACTTTCATACCAAATGGATTTCAAGACATATGGAAGATATTTTGAACATGCTTGGTAATAGTGTGCATGGCAAAAATCAGTACATGGCCAGTATATTTTCTCCATGTTTGACCATTTTGCAATAAAAGAGATGGTATTTACCAACCGAACTAAAATTGACTTTTCAATTGGTTCTGGAGTGATCATCAGTCATGTGTTTCCTTAGCAACCATTTCCTGTTCCCTATTTTCAGCAAAACCTCTTTCCCTGTGTGGCAGTCCTGTTACATAGGTGAGCTACTTGTAGCTCCATGGAGCATACTATGATTAATGGGAGCAAATTGGCATAATTACAATCCCTGTTGCTAAATTGTGGGTTCAAGGATGAGCAACAACTGAAGCATAAACCAATGACCATGTAGTATTTTCTCTGGTTTCTGTTATTGGTTCACATTGGTCCAATCAAGTGAATGTGGAACATTTATCTGATGGTTGTACATTCTTGCTGCCTAACTGTAAGAAAATCTGTAGTTGTAGTCAATAATATTTGTTGGAAAACATTTTGCCATGAAAAAAGCCAACCTCAGAAAGAAGCCAACATAAAAAGACAACTATGCCAGGAGAATTCCTGCAAAATTAATTACTTTTCTTGTTAAAATAAGAAAAATGAAAAATCTTTGTCTTCTAGCAGAGCTCTGTAGATATCTGCATTTTCCCTCTGCTCTCATTTCTCCCCCAACTCATACCTCCCACCCAACCTAACTAAAGAGCGTTTCCTTCCATCTAGTTCAATACTGCTTCCTCTGGAAACTCAGGCACCAGCCTTCTTTTTTTCACAATGCAGGTGTCTTTGCCCGCCAGGTCCTCTGCCTGGCTAAGGTAGAGTTACTGCAGCATCTTTGCTATTCCAGTGGAAGAAAGCCAGGGGAAGCTGGCTATTTGCAGAACGGGTTTGGAATTTCAGAGCACCGCATAAATGCCTAGGAAGGTCATTTATGAAGTTTCTCTTATAACCTCTGTGAATAAAATAATAATGATAATGGTTAAATGTACTGATTCTTTATATGCTCCTGTGTTTAATATTCAATTGGCCTCCTTACAACTATTTTATGAGGTCGGTGTTATTGTTATCCTCAGTTTATGTTTGGGGTAATAGATTTAAAAATTTAAATAACTTGCCGAAAGTCACACAGTTAGCGATGAGAAATAAAGAAAGCACTATACAAATTGGTGATTTGGGCTTAATAAAAACTCTATTACTTTAGAGATAGTCAAAAGTGGTAACCTTTATCATGCCTTCCAAAATTCAAATGACTTAGGTAAATATTTTCATTTAAAATGAGAATACAACCAAAGATAATTCTCTGCTACATAGTTATTTTCATCTTCCATTTTATCTTAGGTTCCAGGAATAGACCATGCATTTGGAACCGATGCTACTCACTCCAGACAGGATTTAAAAGAAAACATCTTTCAAAAATAGATCCCTTCATTCTCAGAGTTAAAAAGGACTTCAGAAAGTTGATTGCAAGAAACTGTTGAGGAAGGGCACTGAAGAGAAAAATTAGACCACTTTTAGTCTCCTCCAGAATCATGTCTCTAGAACATCCTGCTGGCGACGATCATTTATACAGAACTTTACCATTTATGTAGCTATTTGCTACATAGACTAAGTGGTGTGAGAACAGGCCCACAACTTATTCAACTTTTAATTCCAGCATCATGCAAGTTGCTAAGCTAAAATATTCTCTTATTTGACTTTTAAAACAACCCTGTGAGGTAGTCGGAGGCAGTTTACTTTTTATTTTTAACCCCTAGAGTGCCAGGGAGTGCTATCCCGCTCCTCCTGTCTTTCGCCAAAAGTGCCGGGAGCGCTATTGCGCTCCTCCTGCAGTGTCACTATTAGATGCTGGTAGTTCACTCTTTATGTGGGAAAAAAAAATTTTAAAACCTTAACTCAAAATGCCTTGGCAATTTTAGCATAGTTCCTAGGATATTGGTTGGCACTCAAAGGGTTAAGAATGAGATCACTAATTTCCCAAAGCCACCCAGATAGTAAATAGGAAACCTAGGTTTTGGATCAAGGTATTGCCACAGTAGCGTCAGAATTCTTTCACCTACACTGAACTTACTCAAAATTTAGGCAGACCCATAATTCAATAAGAATACAGAATATATATTCTTAAGTCAAATAAAAGTAATACTTGCATTTTCTATAGTAATGATGAATGCATGGCTCCATTCCCCTACCCTGTTCTATTATGGTGAGGTTTGCTCTACTAACATTACTGCTCATTCAGTCAATAAAGATTTTAAATAATTTTGTTTTGCATGAACTGTTCCGGGATTGATGCAAGAAGAGACATCAAGCTTCATTTCCTAATGGAGGATAATCGTTATCAAACTAATCTTTATTCCCTAAATGAAATCCACTTTTGTGCTTCTCTGGAGAAGGATTAGTTTTCCAGACTATAAAACAGTGAACAAACCTTGTCCTAAAATTACTATTGCTTGAATGGTTTTATTCTCTTTCGGAGTCCGTTGAGGAAGAAATGATATGAAGAAACTATCCATTGAATTGGATTTGGGGAGTGTATACAAAATTCAACTTAAAAATGGACATATTTCACCAGCAATATTTATTGGTTATATTTTATTTTTAACAGTTTTATGTTTTTTGGTATATTTTTGGTTGTGAATATACAAAAACATATCACATAGATTTCCCATGCTCAAAATATTTACAAACTTGTTGAAAAGCCTCTTTCCTTCTTCTCTGCCTTTTCCAAAAGTGTAGCAGGGGCTCTGTTGTTACGGATTTCTAAATAGAACAGACACTTCAACATTCAGTCAAAAATTCCTACTGATCATCTCCTATGTGCCAGACACTGTTCTAGATTATAAAATATAGTGGCAAAGAAAACTTTAAAACATCTCAGCACTCCTGAAACTTATCCTATCTAATAAAGAGGGGATAAGCTAATTGACCCTCACGCTGTTGCAAAGATGGTGGCACCCATAGCCAATGAGGAGGGTATATGCTAATTGATGGCCATGCCCTCAAAGATGGCAGCACCCACAGCCACAAGATGGTGGCGCTCAGACCCCTCAGCCCCGCTGGGGCAGCAGGTGCCCCGCAAGCTGCTCCGTGCACCTGCCTCTGAAGTCCCCCAGTCTTCTCAGCCCCCCAGCCACCCAGGGCCAGTTTGAGGCACAGGCAAGCCTCAGATGGTGGCTGCCCAGCCTCCCAGGGCTGCTCAAGGCTCAGGTAACCAGGGCCGGCCAAGGCTTGCGCTGCCGGCAGTGGCAGCAGCAGAGGTGTGATGAGGGCATCGCCTTCCCCTGATCACCGGGTCGCCTCCTGACCCTGAGGGCTCCCGGATTGTGAGAGGGGGCAGGGCAGGCTGAGAGACGCCCCCTCCAGTTCATGAATTTTCATGCACCGGGCCTCTAGTATTCTTATAATAAGAGAAAATTCTTTGCCTAAAAATTATGAGGGATAATGACCAGAATTACAAATATACCTAAACAGGTAAATAAAAGGATGACTAACATTCAGAAAACAAACAGTAACTGAGCATTAAACTTGAAATCAAATGAGACAAATCCATGTTGGTTTGCCCTTTCCTCCATATTGCACATTATCTTCTCCAGGCAGAAGGGCTCTGAAAACCTTTGCATGGCGATCATTTGCATAAATGCTTCTCTGTTTTCCTTTTTCACCTAGTAAATTGATTTCAAATATTGCTATTATTTCCATCACTGGTCTGTCAGAAATCAGACTCTGTGCTTTAAAAATATAGGAGATGTGTTTAAATATTATATTATAGTTTATACAATCCTTATGAACAAAGGTTTCTGGGGTTTGGATTAGACCATGAAATGACTGATTCAAATAAAAAAACACAAAAATAGCAACAATAATAAAACAGCAAGAATAACAACAAATCGCTCAGGTTCTTTAAATATATGATGCTTGCCAGTGATCATTTGAATGTCTGAAAACATGTAAAAGTTATATTAATATATTAATTTCTATATCTTCCTGTGGTAAAAATAAAAATTTAACAGAACTTTTATTAGACAAAAGAGTAAGTTTATTGGAATTTTGATATCTCCCTTTAGCTAGGGCCCAGCCCATTAAAAAAAGTTTAAAACTTGGTCAAAAATAAACTTATGGTGAGACAACTGATAACCAACAAGCAAATAAGTATTTCCGATAAGACGCATAAATAATTTTTGGGGGAGCTGGGGGGAAGGGGCTGACTCTTTTTCTAGGAAAGGGGGAAGGGACTGACTCTTTTTCTAGGAAAGTAGCAACCTAGCCCTCCAGAGTACAGCCAATCAGGAGTCTAGTGACCTTTAGCCAGGCATTACTTCCTTTTTCTATAAATTCTAATAATAGTATTTTTAATAATCAACTCTACAAATATTTTTTATAATTTTTCCTCAAAAATATATCAATTAAGAGATAAATATTTTTTCAATAAATAGTTTTGAGACAACCCTTACCTTACACTATATAAAATTATTAACTCAAAATTGCTCATAGACCTAAATGAAAGAGCTAAAATTATAAAAATATTAAAAAAGGACACAGGCATAAATCTATGTGACCTTGGTTTAGATAATGTGTTTGTTTTGTTTTTTATATGCTATCAAAAATACAAATAACTAAAGAGAAAAACTAGATTAATTGGATTTCATTGATATTAAAAACTTCTGTGCTACAAAGACACCATCAAAAAGACAACCCACATAATGGAAAAAATGTTTTCAAACCATATATCTGATAAGAAATTTCTATATAGAATATAAAAAGGATTCCTACAACTCAACAATAGAAAGGGAAATAAACCAATTAGTCAGGGAGCAAAGACTCAGGACAGCCATGTCTCCAGAGAGGATACAAATGACAAACAAGCACATAAAAAGTTGCTCAACATAATTAGCCATTAGGGAAATGCAAATCAAAACCACAAAAAGATCCACTTCACACTCACTAGGATGGCTAAAATTAAACAAACAAGAGTGCAATAACAATACTGGTGAGGTTGTAGAGAAATGAGGATCCTTGTACATCACCCATAGGAATGCAAATGTGGTAGCGAATTTAAGGAAAGGAGTTTGGCAATTCCTTAACAAGTTATTAAGAGGTTTTTCATATGATCCTGTGATTCCACCACTAGGTATAAATCCAAGAGGACTGAAATCTTATGTCCACACAAAAAACTTGTGCCCAAATGTTCATATTAATATTATTCATGCCCTAACCAGTTTGGTTCAGTGCATAGAGTGTTGACCTGCAGACTGAAGGGTTCCAAGTTTGATTCTGGTCAAGGTCACGTACCTCGGTTACAGGCTCCTCCCTGGTCCAGGCTCTGGTTCGGGCTCCCGCAGGAGGCAATCAATGGATGTGTTCTCTCACAATGATATTTCTCTCTGTCTTTTCTCCTCTCTTCCACTCTCTCTAAAAAATGAAAAAATATCCTCGGGTGAGGATTTAAAAGTTTGTTATTCATAAAGTAAAAACCCAAATACCCATCAATTAATGAAAGCATAACCAAAATGTGGCATATTCATACAAGTAGAACTTACTCAGCAGCAAAAACATAAAATATTAATACAGTACAGTGTGAATGAACCTTGAAAACATATACTAAGTAAAAGAAGACAGTCACAAAAGACCACATATTGTATAATTTCATTTATATGGAATTTCTTGAATAAGCAATTTTATAGGGGCATAACAGACATAAGTGGCTACTTAGAACTGGGTCCAGATGTGAGGATGATGGGAGAGAACCCATTGCTAATGGTTATGTAGTTTCATTTTAGGGTGATGAGATAGTTCTAAAATTTACATAGTGGTAATGATTACACAACTTTGTGAATATCCTAAAACATACCAAATTATGCACATCTAATAGTGAATTTCATGCTATGTGATTTATATTTCAGTTAAGCTGTTAAAAAGTGAGAACAATTTGAATTGGCCTGTTAGAGGCCATTTACATTGAAGAAAGATTACAATAAATACTCGAAGTATAATTGCAAATTATTTATAAAGTGTTTTTAAATGCTAATCCTAATACATACAAAAATAAGAATAATATTATAATTCCTCAGTCCAGTTGCTTTGGGGCTTTGTTAGTTTAAGGCAGCTCATTATCCTTCAGGGAAAGAAATCTACAACATCTTTTTAAAAAATAATGAGAAAAATATTTTTTTCATAATTAAATAGCCTAATTTTACCTGTTGCTAATTACTCATGGAATTCTTTCAAGCATCTCTCTGAAATCTAAACAGCCAGTTTGAAACTAGGCTTTGCTGAATCGACACTATTGATTCCCAGTTAAGATTTGCTGCATTAAAAAAAGAGAGAAAAACATTTTTTTAAGTAGACAAAAAACATTATTTTTAACCTTTGGGGTCTTCTTTCCTAGACTATTCTCAATTTTCTTCCCAAACCTTGTTCTTTTATCACCCTCAATTCTTATGTCTCTGAGATCTCTTTTCTTAAAGAAAGTAAAATCAATCAAGATAATTAATCTACTCTCTTATCTACAGACTCAGAAGCATAACCCTAATATGTTTGTCAATACTGCCTAGAATTTTCTCCCTATAGTGAACACCTCTTTAGTCCACATAATTCTTTTTTAATAATTCTCATTCCACCTAGGCAGTCATGTAGTGTGATCACATTCCCTTTACCATAGGTGGTTGTCAAGGGATAGATACACAATATAAGCAAACCCAGTTGCATTCTCCAAATGCTTTCCACGAGAAGACCAATAAAGTGTTTTATGTGATATTTCATGATTAATGTATGGTTTCTGGAAAAAATACTGTAAGTTCTTTTTTTTATAAAATTTTATTGATTTCAGAGAGGAAGGGAGAGGGAGAAAGAAAAATCAATGATGAGAGAGAATCATTGATCAGCTGCCTCCTGCACGCTCCTCACTGGAGACTGAGCCTGCAACCTGGGCATATGCCCTGACTGGAAATTGAACTGTGACTTGGTTCATAGGTTGATGCTCAACCACTGAGCCACACTGGCTGGGCAATACAATAGGTCCTTAACCGCAGCTCAGGGAGTGCATACACAGGCCCAAAGAACAGTGGAGAAAGAAAGAAAGGAAATCTACAGTGTTGGACTCTTCCAGGGTCTTCTTTGCTCCAAAAATATGATATTCACAGAATCCCTTCACTTCCTTTGAAAGGTCCTCTTCTTCAAGTGATGCTTGGGGCGTGGTAAGAAGGAGATGCTCCAGACTCAGGTGTTATTCCATTTCCTTGTAATCATTTGATCTTCTTATGACTTTATCTGACTCGGCAGGATTTACTTTTACCCCCCTGGGATCTAGAGCAGGCCAGAGTGATGGGGAAAGGAGAAAGTGCATACAGAGTATTTTGGAGGATTTCCATTTATGAGATACAAAAAAGGCTAACAAAAAGTGTCATGTGCTTATTTTGGACACATGAGAAGAAAATAATCATCCTTGGAGCTGAGGTAAACATTCTTCATATGATTTATAGTGCACTAATACTAACAAAAGGATATAAACCTTGCCTTTTCTTTTCGAAAATAGAATCACAATTAGCTTAAGAATGCAAGAACAAATACAAATTTTCGGGAAATAACCTTTTGAGAATTGAAACGCATTTGAAAACTCAGGACACTAAAAATACTCTGATCCCAGTAATGAAATATGCTTGTTTAATTACATACCTGCTCAGCTATTTTAGAAAGTATACTTCCTCGGCAATTGAGAAACCAAAAATTGGACATCATTAACCTTGAATGCCCGAGGGCATGTGTTATTTATGCTGAGTATAAAATAATGGAATCCAAGTCTAGACACTCGGGAACAATTACAATGTAAGCTGTTTATTTTTATATCCTGTGATATGTTTTGGGAAAGCCATTACTTCTCATCTTAAAAACAAAGCAATCCTCTTTAGAGGATCTTTTTTCCTTTGTCACCTAATTTCACCTTTTATCTCACCTTTTTCTCACTAACTGTACATATTCATCTGTGTTCATTAGCTGAAACTAATAAACTTTTTTGGACATATTCGTTTCTCTGAAATATTTGATGTAGCCATTCTTTTGCCCGTCTTCCATAACACCAAACGCTCATAGTTTTCATTTTTTCCCATCTTGGTTCATTCCATATAAGTTAATTTCAATTTGGTATAATTAAGTTTATTTTCTGGAGAACTATTATATTGTGTGCTAAGCACCATGCCAGGAGTTGAGAATATTAAGATCAATAAATAGTTATTACCCACCAAGTAATGCACTATCCAGTTGGAAAGATAATATGTCTATAGGCAGTTAGCTGTGAGAGCACATAACAGGGTTGCTTCACCACAGTAGATGGGGTCAGGAAAGATCTTTCAGGGTAGATGGCAAATGATCTGGTGGGAGATATTGTTGGTAGCATCTTTGGAAAGTACAATTTTCCACATCTGCTTTTTTCACATCCAAGTTCCAAGATTTTGGACTTAACTTTATTTTCTTTTATTTCTCCTTTTAAACTAATTATTATATCATGCTTTTTACAGTTATAACAGTAGATGGGGTCAGGAAAGATCTTTCAGGGTAGATGGCAAATGATCTGGTGGGAGATATTGTTGGTAGCATCTTTGGAAAGTACAATTTTCCACATCTGCTTTTTTCACATCCAAGTTCCAAGATTTTGGACTTAACTTTATTTTCTTTTATTTCTCCTTTTAAACTAATTATTACATCATGCTTTTTACAGTTATAACAATTTAACCATAAAAAAACCTAATGAAATCTTGCCTTTTGCAACCTCAAGGGCATTTTGCTAAATAAAATGTCATAAAAGACAAATACTGCATCATCTCATTTATATGGGAAACCTACAAACAAAACAGAACAAAAACAAAAACAAGCTTATAGATACAATGAACAGATTGGGGGTGCCAGCGGTATGGGTGAAGGGTGGAAGAAATGGGTGAAAATGGTTAAAAGGAACAGATTTCCAGTTATTAAATAAATAAGTTATGGAGATGTAATTTAAAGCATGGTGACTATAGTTATCACATATTTGAAAGTTATTGAGAGTAAATCTTAAGATTTCTCATCACAAGAAAAAAAATTTTTGTAGCTATGTAAGTTACAGATGTTAGCTATACTTTTTGTAATGATTATTTCACAATATATAGAAATACTGAATCATTATGTTGTATAACTGAAATTAATATAATGTTATATGTCAATTATACCTCAATATAAACAGATAAATGCTTAAGAAGACCTGTGCCAAACTGAAAGAGTGTACTTGCAACAGAAAAAGGATTTATATTCAGAATTAAAAAAAAATTATATACCAGTGAAAGACTAGTAAATCAAAAGCTAACTGGGAAAATAAATGTTGGGCAAAGTAGGTTTATATATGAAAAATAATACAATAATCTACACTAATAAAAGAGAAACATGGTAATTGGCATACGACCGCTACCCTTTTCATTGGCTAATCAGTGAGTATATGCAAATTAACTGTCAGCCAAGATGGCAGCCGGCAGCCAGGCACTGAAGCGAGCAGGGAGGCTTGCTTGCTGCAGACTCCAACGTTCCCCGCCT
>NW_005369827.1:4210475-4220936 GCF_000412655.1 Myotis brandtii | reverse complement strand
ATCTGCCCTGCTCTGTGCATGACGGGGCGGCGCCCCAACTCCCCAATCGGCCCTGCTCTGAGCCTGACCAGGGGCTGCACTTAGGGATTGGGCCTGCCCTCTGCCACCTGGGAGCAGGCCTAAGCCAGCAGGTCGTTATCTCCCGAGGGGTCCCAGACTGCGAGAGGGCACAGGCCTGGCTGGGGGACCCCCCTTCCCCCGCCCCCCGAGGGCACAAATTTTTGTGCACCGGGCCTCTAGTTAATAAATAATAATGCAAGAATAAACTCTGTGTTTCACATACTCACAACTGTAAACTTACTGTTGCCCAACACTGTATAGAACTAGAAAAATTTCAGGTAAAACCCCCAGCTATTCCTTCTCTCTCATAACCAGGAAGATAAATTTAAAAAATTAATTACAATTTTACACATATCTGAATGAAAATCAATTATCTGGCAGAATATGTTGAAAAGAATCTGAGGTAAATGTAAAATTCTGAAATCTGGTGGAAGTGTAAATATAACCACTGTGGAGAACAATTTAATGAACTTTACTAAAAGTAGAAATATATATTCACTAGGTTCAGAAATTCTGTTTTTACTTATATGTAAAAATAATGTTATAAGTATTTACAAAGATATGCTTGTTTGACAAAACAAAGAGGAATGTACCTCAAAAATGTTGAATGAAAAAAAGTATTAAAACAGAAAATAATACTGAAGCATAATTAAAGGATACATATACAGCTATATGTAATAGAGAAACCAGCCTTATATTCTGGTTCCGGAATCTATGATATCCGTGACCTTGTGCAGTTGATTTGAATTCATTGTGCCTTGGTTCCCTCATCTATAAAAATCACTTGTTTGGATGATTAAATGAGTTAATGAGTTAATATGTGAAAAGCACTTGAATAGACTGCTTTACAGTAAATGTTCACCAAATTAAAAAGTCTATACTTTTTAATCCTCTTCCTTCTGTTTCTCTTTCTCCCTATTCTTTTTCTTATTAAAATATGGACTAAACAATATACACCAATTTATGGTAGTGCTGATCACTGAGGGTGGAGGTGAAAGAGACCAGTAATAAAATATAAATTTACTTCAGCTTTGCCAATAATATTTTATTTCATTTAATGAAAGATAAAAAATAATAAAAGAAACTGTTAATATGTACCTATTCTAGGTAGTAAGCACAAGGATGTTTATATATTATTCTCTGAACTGTTTCTAAGAAAAAAAACACACCTCAAAATAAATGATGCATCTGAAAATTTTAAATATTTGTTTTATCCTAAGCCATGTTCCACCATAATGGATAGTTTACAAATGTTTTATAGTTTCAAATTTATTTATAATAAAAATATTTTAATAGTTTAAAAATAAACTTACACAAATAACTTATCAGAGTTTAGAAACAAAATAGTCATAATATTTATCATCCAAGTTAGCAGAGTGAATTGTGAGTCTACAAATAGAGTATTATATAGGCACTAGAGGCCCGGTACATGAAAATTCATGCACTCGGCAGGGTCGATCAGCTCAGCCTGTGCCCTCTTGTAGTCCAGGACCCCTCAGGGGATGTCCACCTGCCGGTTTAGGCCCGGTCTCCGGGGGATCGGGCCTAAGCTGGCAGTCGGACATCCCTCTGGCAGCCTGGGTGCCCTCGGGGGATGTCTGACTAATGGCTTAGACCTGCTCTCAGAAGGGGGCGGGCCTAGGCTGTTAGTTGGACATCCTTAGTGCTTCCACGGAGGCGGGAGAGGCTTTCGCCACCAATGTTGTGCTGGCCAGCCATGAGTCGGCTTCTGGCTGAGCGGCGCTCCCCCTGTGGAAGCACACTGACCACCAGGGGGCAGCTCCTGTATTGAGCGTCTGCTCCCTGGTGGTCAGTGAGCGTCATAGCGACCGGTTGTTTCCCAACGTTCCACCTTTAGGGTCAATTTGCATATTACCCTTTTATTATATAGGATTATATATGCTCCATTGTAGCAAGTACAGGAGTATATAGCCATGTTTGGAATGGAAAGGGCCTGAAGTTAGGATTTTTAGGGGGGAAAAAAACCTAACAGTGTGACATTTGTTTCCTATTGTCCTTTGAAGAATTAACATAGCATAGTGAGAGGTACCTGCTCCGTTGGCAGCAAAGAAAGAACCAATCCAGCTGGGGCTGGAAGTCCCTCCCAGGATATTTGCACTCTGCTTAGTTAGCTTTCTCTATGGTGGGAGGCTCTTTAGTTCTGGAATTTAAGACACAACTCTGGTTTTAATGAGTTGTCACCTGTAAATACAATTTTATTTGTCAGACTTGTTCCAAATTTCACTTTCAAATTTGTTTCTGTCTACACTGTGTCCATTATAAAGTTTGCAGTAATAAAATGGTTTGTTACATGGTTTGTTACAATTATATAGTTAGCAGATTGATTCCTCAGGTCTTAGAAAACAAATTTTAAGTGATTATTCTTTTGAAGAATTAAATAACATACTTTAGTTGTTGAAAAACTATAGTCCCTCTTCTCTCTTTCTAGATTATCTTACTTTATATATTAGGATGACCCAGAGTCATTCTAAGTCACTCCTTGGCAGAATGGAAAATGAGTGTGTGGTATGAATTTTACCAGTGTTAATCACATGAGGGTAGTGGTCAAGTTTATTTTCATTAAGCATTTCTTACTTACAACCTTTATCAGTAAACTCTGAGCAACTGTAATTATATAGTGCATTTATTCCTTCAACCAGAAAGAAGAACTGTAGTTTGCTAAATAGAAAAAGAAATTAATAGCAACAGTCAATACTCTTAAACTGCATCTAAATGAGGTAAAAAGGAGTATATATGTTCTGGAAAGACAAGGTAAAAAAAAAATGCCCATGTCTAACAAGGGCTTCCAAATAAACCAAGCCAGGGTTTAGAAAGGAAACTAAGATTAGAGCCTACATCATATTTTATAACTTAAAGCCTTCAAGGAAAAAAGAAATGTTATTTATTTTTGTTTATTTTTTCCATCACCATATATCCCCTCTATGCCATCTTCCATCTCCCCCCACCCACCCCCTGTTGTCCATGTCCATGACTTCTCTCTTTTTTCTTTTCTCTTTTTGCTCAACCCCCCAAGCCCCCAACCCCTCTCCCAACACCCTCCCCCCCCACACACACACACCACCACCACCAGAGCTGTCTGCCTGCTCTCTATTTATTAGTCTGTTTCTATTTTACTTGAATGTATTTTTAAAAATAAAACTAGACCTGGCTGGTCTGGCTCAGTTGGTTGGAGCATTGTTTTGTGCACCAAAGGGTCACAGATTCTACTCCCAGTCAAGGCACATACAGTGGGGCCTTGACTTACAAGTGTCTCGACTAACGAGTTTTTCGAGATACGAACCGTCTCTCGGCCGATTTTTTGCTTTGAGTTGCAAGCTAAAATTTGGGTTACGAGCCATCTTCAGATATCCCACCGCTAGTTGGTGCAGTGAACGTCACAGTGAACGCCACAACATCAGCCCAGCATCACGTGTCTCACTCGTTCACTTTAAGATTTGACATACGAGTAATTTGAGTTACGAGCTCCGTCACAGAACGAATTAAACTCCTAAGTCAAGGCCCCACTGTACCTAGGTTGTGGGTTCCATTCCCAGTCAGGGCACATGTGGGTGGCAACCACTCCATGTTTCACTTTCACATCTATGTTTCTCTCTCTCTCTCTCTCTCTCTCTCTCTCTCTCTCTCTCTCTCTCTTCCTCCTTCCTCTTTCTTTAATATCAATAAAAACATGTCTGTGGGTGAGGAAGAAAATAAAAAAAATAAAAATGACTAAACAAAACTAAAAGCAGCAATGTAGCCATGGGAAAGGCACAGAATAAGCAGGGCTTTTACAATGATGTTATGCAATGAAAAATACTAGAGAGAAAATAAATGAGGCTTAAAAATAATAGTGGCTCTCAAATGTCTAAGAACTCCTAATTATTTAATTCTCTTTTCTACTTTTAAAATACATATAAGATGAGATCTTGGCAAAAATAACCATTTAGAATAAACATATATAAAAAATAGGAAGATTTTTAAATGAAAATGCACATGAATCTTGGACATTATCCAAATAAGATAAAAGCTTAGCAGAAAAAGGATCAATCATTTTTTAAAAATTGAATGTCTTGTGGTATTTTGGAGTTACGAGTTAAGAATTGAAGTAAGAAGAATTACACTAGTAGGAAGAAAATGAAAACCTCAAGAAGATAGTGAAATGAATATATTGTGATGGGAAAAACCCTTCCAAATTCTGAAGACTGATAGAAGCATGATTATTTAGCACCCAGATGCTTAAGAAAAACCAACAACACAAAATCCAAACTTATTAAATATTTCATAATTAACAGATTAAATTACAACAATATTTGGATTTTTATAATTTTTGGATAGAGAAGCCATGATATTTATTTTATTTTAATTCTAATGATGATTACAATATAGGCAATAAACTTAGGTGAAGGCTGTAAATTTAAAATTAAAGTGAGTAATGAGAAAAGAGTCTAATTATGTTTTAGGGGCCCAAATTAATTAGAAATGATTAATTTGCATGACTAAAAAGTCTTAGTTGTTGAAGTGGTAAGTAAGAGTCGGTTCACAGTTCTTGAATACATATTTGATAATGCAAAATTAAGGGGGTAAGACTCTTTTGCCCTAGATAATGACTAGCAGATTTACAGCTGGAGATACTTTATGATGACATTATTTTTCTTTTGCATTTAAGATGAATCATATTTTGATTTGAGAGATGGAGAACTATTTGTTTCAGCAGGAGACTTTGGAGAAAATGAAATCCTTGAAAGGGGGATGACTACAAGAATTGCCAGGTGGAGATGAGGTTAGGAGCATGAGTACAACATAAAGGTGCTACCTGATACTGAGAATGGAAAATGAAGAATGAGTGAATAAACAGACATTAACCTACTGTAGCTAATGGAAATTCATATGGAAATCAATTTGCATTATTTGGTGAGACTTCAACTTTGTACACAATTCTTTTCAGCCCAAATAAATTTTACTGTGGACTTGACACTATGCTAGGCACTGGGTTTGCCTTAAAGAGTTTGAACTCTAAATTAAGGGCCACAGACTAAGTGACCACAGCGCACTAGAGTAAGTTAAAAAAAAAAGAGCCAGATGTCAAAGAATGGGAAAAAGAGAGGCTTATAGCAAATGTCAACAGTAGAGATACCTTCTGAAGGCAACACCTGCTACTCAGAAGAAACCATTGTTACCAAGAGGCAATGCTGGCTCAGAAGTACTAAATTCCTTCTCTTCTCTTCTCTTCTCTTCTCTTCTCTTCTCTTCTCTTCTCTTCTCTTCTCTTCTCTTCTCTTCTCTTCTCTTCTCTTCTCTTCTCTTCTCTTCTCTTCTCTTCTCTTCTCTTCTCTTCTCTTCTCTTCTCTTCTCTTCTCTTCTCTTCTCTTCTCTTCTCTTCTCTTTCTCCTCTCCTTTTTTCTCTCTCCTCCTTTGCTCTTCCTGTTCATTCCCACCCCTCTCCCCTCCCCCTCTCCTACATTTTTTCTCTTCTTTGTTTTTGTTTTCATTTTTAATAGAAGTCCAAAAGCCTTATTTTATGAAAAGTCTCCAAATTTTCAATGCTGCCAAAACACTGAAAGGGCATACAAAATGTAAGTTCGAGTAGCTATAATCATGGACTGTCCTTTTCAAATCCTGGTCTAAATACTTAAGTTTAAATTATGAAGCTAGTTCTGGATTGAGGATAATCCCAAATACTTCTATGAGTTACTTGTACCATTAAGACAACAATTCTTACTAGTAATTAAATGAAATTAAGGTATTTCATAGGAGTCAACTTCTCTTTATTCTCTGATGACAGATTTAGGGAATGGTGCTCATGGTGGGTGCACCTGTTAATAATGTTTCACCAGAGTATTAACAAAAGAGCATGATCTTTTGTTACAAACTTTATTCAGTTTATTGTATGGCTCCAAATTGGGAATTGTCCCAGATACATGATTAAGAGAATAAGAAAGTTATTCAGAATATCTTCAAAGATTTTCCTGACAGTAAGATCAATTGTACAAAGATTGTCTTTTACAAAGGACATCTTGGAAACCCTACTGATAGAAGCATATGGAGTTAGACGGCAGAGAATCAAAGACATTAAACTGTAAAGAACAATCCTGCTGGTCCCCAGGTTATGGCCCAGATAATGCAATACATGGTTTTCATCTTTAATCTAGGCTTTTCCAAGACAAGGTGAAATTCATTATTAAAATCTTCACAGTAGTTCAGTCTGCTTTAAACTACAGGGTTAACCTACCTGGTTACTCTAAGTGTGAACATGTAATTCTTTCCATTGTTATGAATACCCTTTGAAATCTTTACCCTGAGATTCATCTCATATTATCAAAATAATCATATTCTCAGTCATTAAATATCTACTCCATGCCTAGAATTATAGAGTTTTAGAATGTAACTGAACAAGCTTGCTCTTCACAGGCCCAGTTGTCATCTCTATGGGTCCCATAGTCTAGCGTGGAACATGAAACATCTAGGGACTTCGTAACTCTTCATCAAATTGAATTAATTAAAACTTAGCTTATGAAGCAGTCCAATACTACTAGAAGTCACATTGAATCTGAGGGTAGATCAAAGATGAACTGGACACAAAGATACTATTTTTTGTTGTTGTTTAGATAAATTATGTTTACAACAATTAAATAATGATAAACATTTAATTTATCTTCAGAAGTCAAAACTTATAACTGCTATGATACATTGTTTATAATAAGAAAATAAAATTACATTTCTTTTTATAGTTTTTGGGGAAAGGGATGTATCCCCAGTGATGAATTTGTTTACTTTGAATGGCTATTCCAATGTAAATTCAACTTCTTAAGGAGGCAGAAAAGTAGAGTAAAAAGTATTTTTAAAAACCAAGTTGAAAAATGTGGATTCTGACCCTTGTTTCATCATGCTTTATTGATGCAGCCTGACTGTCAGTTACCTTTCTGAAAATTAATTTCTCAGCAGCCTAGCAAAATATTTACCATTTCAGTGTTTGAAATGGTTGGAATGTGAATCAAATGAAAAATTCATCCAAAAGTAGTTTTACTACGCAAAGAGAAAGCTATACTTTTCTTCCATAGCCTTATCATTAATATATTGGTATAATTTTTAAGGATTTTTGCTGACTTTAATAATCTCTGAGCACAGATGTGCAGCAGTCACCATGGACAATGTTATGCTATGTAACAATATCCTTGAAATCCCTATGGCTTGAACAAAGAAGGTTCATTTTCTGTCCATACCATTGCAAGTCACTGGGCTGTATGTTGTATCCTACTCCCCCTAGGACCAAGGCCAATGAAGCAAGCCACTACCTGGCATGATGCCAGCATGCCTGACATACTGGCAATTCATTGCTCACAGCTCACAAGGCCTGAATTAGTTTGCTACGATTGCCTAAACAACAGACCTGTGTTTTCTTTCAGTTCTTAAGGGTGGAAGTCCAAGATCAAGGTGTCAGCAGGCTTGGCTTCTTATGAGGCCTCTCTCCTTGGCTTATAGCTGGTCTTCTCCCTGTATCTTCACTTGGTCTTCCCTCTGTATGTGTCTGTGTCCTAATCCCCTCTTCTTTTAAGGACACTGATCATATTGGATTAGGGTCCACTGAATAATCTCATTTTAACTTAATTATCTTTATAAGAACCTATCTCTAAATACAGTCACATTCTGAAGCATTGGGCATTGAAATACTACCAATAAGGTTTTTTTATTTTATTTTATTGATTTTTTACAGAGAGGAAGGGAGAGGGATAGAGAGTTAGAAACATCAATGAGAGAGAAACATCAATCAGCTGCCTCCTGCACACCCCCCACTGGGGATGTGTCCGCAACCAAGGTACATGTCCTTGACTGGAATCGAACCTGGGACCCTGCAGTCCCCAGGCCGATGCTCTATCCACTGAGCCAAACCAGTCAGGGCACCAATAAGTTTTGAGGACACACAACTCAGCCCACAGCAGAGTCCCATCACATGATAGGAGCCAGGAAGGAGGTGAACAGCATCAGTGACTATAACAACAACCTTTTCATTGCTGTAGTAATACTTTAATATATATAGTTGGTATTTAAAAATACAATGTTTTTAATATATTATTAATATTTAGGCATTTTTTTCTGAAAAAAATGTGTATAATTTCACATGTAATATGTAAATATAGTTTTATACACAATATGCTCTGTCACCTACTTTAATTATAATATATTACACAAGGCTTTAAATAGAAGTATACAGTAGTTTTCCCCCCTTTGGAATTAAAGTACTAAAAATTATATATTTTTTTCTCCAATGGTCTGTTTCTGTCTTCCTGTTACAACTGAACTTCTGCCCATCTCTTTTCAAGCATAGAATTTAAATTCTCCATGCATATAATTTCAGTAAATCGTATGCCATTGGTAATAATGAAATCTATTTATTTCAGAGAGTGCCCAAAACACAGAAACAATCAGTAAAGCAGTCTTTCAGGGCTCATATGTTATCTGGCTCATTAGAACGTGCACTTGCTCAACTTCGGGATGAAATTAAACTTCCTCAAAGGGATTAGTTCCAGAAAGAATGGCAGGGACTAGTTCTGGACTCTCAAAATTCTATCTCAATGTTAATATAATGTTGCATAGAACAGAGGATGTGAAAGCACATTTTCTTTCTTACATGGAGTACTTTGTTGATAATTTGTATCATCACTTAAGAAAATTAGAAGCTTCAGGGAATTTCTTTAAATAAATATATCAATGCAAAAGAATCATTACCTGACTGTGGCTCATTTACATTAATATCATCTTGGCTCCAACAGTCAGAGGATGGAAATGGATATTGATCAGTTGTTTTAGCCGTGGAATAAGAACTGCAGTTTAATGGTCATGTAATAACATTATAATGGGGAAGGCTGTGAACAAGACATGCTCATTATTTCACACACAGGGCAAAGAGCTTTGGCTTTCTTATGGTACTAATTCCCCTATGATTTCATTATTCTACTCTCTCCCATACAAATGAGCTTCAGTGTGCAGATAACCCAGTTTAAAAATAGCAAAGCTTGGTCAATTAAAACAGCCTTGTGGTCAAGAACTCTGGTTACTTTATTTGAAATATTAGTCCTTTAATTTCATTCTTTATTGATATGGATTTTCCAAGTTGCAAACAGAGATAGCCCCAGAAAGAAAAATTTCCTTATTTCTACAAAATCGAATGCAATTCCTATCTCAAGATTACATTCTGCATGCTGGCAGAAAACAATAATCTAGTGACTGTCAAATATTATCGGTCACGTCTGGGTCTCGTAAATCATGTCACGTTTAAACTGAGTCAAATCCGGAATCCCCAGAATCCCCGGGGAAGTTTCACCCGCTTCAAGTCACTCAACAGGAGCCTCAAGAGGCTTCCTGTTTTCACCAGGTCTCTTCCCCTCCTTAAGCCTCACACCGGCTTCTCTCCTATTCAGATGATAGACGCCAGAGTCCGCTAGTTCTGACACTCACTGCCTCCTGGAGTTCCAGCAGTACTACCACTCACAGCAGATTTCTACGTGGCTTGATATGTCCTTGGTCCTAACACAGGAAGCTGGGCAAAGGCCCTCTGTTCTCTCAGAAGCATCCGTAGACTCAAAAGGATTCCAGGTTAGACCTTGATATGCAGTGAGGGGTCAGGGTGCATGGCCCTCAACGACTTCGTGTTTCTTGTGGCTGACTTTACAAAGCCTCCCGCCTCTCCTCAAAGAATCGTATTTCATCTGGGGTGAGGTTGCTAGACAAGTCGAGGAAAACCAGTATATCTTTCATTTTTATGTCTTTTCACATAAATTGAGGCTTTGGACTATAAGTGTAGAAATGTAATGTCATTGTTTTCCAGTTATGCTGCATCACGCCTTCCTCGGGATGGTGGTTGTCTCGGAAGGAAGGGAGGGTAGGAGCAATGTCTCTGCAACCAACAAAGAGATGATCTGGCGTGAGAAGCAGAAGTGATATTGTCATATTGCTCCTCAACTCATTCCCAAGTGAGGACCTGGGGACAGGGGATTTCTTTTCTGTTTGGCAGTGAGAATCATGAGATAGAGATAAACCTGAATTTCTCTTTTCTACCACAAAAAAGAAAAAGAAAAGAAAGATAATGGGCTTTAGAGTCAAATGTTTGTATCTGGGTTTGACACTTCTACAATCTTTGTGAGGGCAGGAGGAGGCTGGGAGAAGGCAGTGGGGGAGAGACTGGACATATGTGATACTTTCAACAATAAAGAATTAAAAAGATAAATACATAAAATAAAATTCTTTCTCACATTTTCCTACATTTGAAGCTACTGAAAGAATATGCAATCCTATATAATAAAAGAGGAATATGCTAATTAGCTGTTATGCCCTGAGGTGTAATGACCAAGTGCATCATGACCAGATCACGGATCAGCAGGAGGGTGGGCCAGCGAGGTACAAGCA
>NW_005369827.1:4201143-4210030 GCF_000412655.1 Myotis brandtii | reverse complement strand
CGACTGCCAGTTTAGACCCGATCCTACACTGGCAGTCAGACATCCCCTGAGGGGTCCCAGATTGGAGAGGGTGCAGGCCGGGCTGACGGACCCCCCCCATGCATGAATTTTGTGCACTGGGCCTCTAGTATTTACATAAATAAATATAAATTATTAGAAATAAATTACTATAATAAATTATTAACAGTGTTTAACATAATTTTGGGGTAATATATAGTTGCTAATATTATTAGCATCAGAACTATTTGTTATGCAAAGTAGTTTTTACTTTATTTTATTTTTTTACTTTAATTTACTTTGGCTGCTATATCTATAAAACTTGAAAATGATACAGAATTTCTAATGTTCTCATTTTACTGTTTTAAAGTACATAGTTTTCTGCTATTATGGAGCAGACAGAGTTAAATAGATTTTCTTGAATTCAATTTCTTTTACTTTTTTTCCCTTTTCTCATTTTACTTTGTGAAAGCTATGGTCTTATGGTCTAGAATAGTTAAGTAGATTTCAAAAGCCCAAATTTCTCTTTATCAACATGATGATACATTTGAATTCTACAGTAATGTTTTTTTTTATTATACTATTTTGCTTTAATTCCTTTTTTTCTCTGGATGATATAAAATCTTTTATGTGAATGCTTTGGTGTGAAATTTGAAAACAGTTTTCCTCTGGTTGAAATGGTATTAAGTAGTGGGTAAAGTTTACACTGGAATAAGGTGTTATAAGATCTGGTCTGCTCTGTCAGTGGGTTGTGTAACTTTGGGCAAATCACTTCACCTCTGCAGGTTTCCATGACCTCATCTGTTAAATAATTAAGTTGAATGAAATTATCTCTAAGAGTTTCTTTGCAGATCCAAAGTGTTCCACTTGAATCTGTTACGAGGCAAACAGTTTCAACCATGCCTGTTTTAGGCATTATACTGGCATTTCAGACATGATATTTCATATATATATCCACTCTAAACTACGTGTGGTATTATCTGCATTGTACAGATTAGGCAACTAAAGATTAGAAAGGTTAAGTGACTTGCACAGGGTCATAAGTAGAAAGGTTTTTTACTTAAAACCAGGTCTTTCCCACTCCAAATGTTTTTGTTTTTACCTACCATTAGCATAGTGCTCCCAAAGAGAGAAAAATGAGCGTCAGAAGAGCACATAAAGTGCCTGATTTAGTCACAAAAATGGTAGAACTAATATTTTCTGAAAGTAATTACACTTGGTATTAAATAATGGGTTTCCTTTTCATCTTTATTATGTACTATAAATTCATACCAGTGATATAATTACCATTTTGACAGAATTTAAAAATTATGTTCTATAATTATGTGTCCTGGAAAACCCAATTTTATTTACTATTAACAAATGACATTAAGAAAGTTAAATGAGCCCTTGCCAAGTAAGCTCAGTTGCTTAGAATGTCATCCTGATATGCCAAGGTTGCGGGTTTGATCTCTGGTCAGGGCACATACAAGAAGCAACCAATGAATGCAGAAATAAGTGGAACAACAAATTAATTTTTCTCTCTGTCTCCCTCCCTTCCTCTCTCTCAAATAAATCAATTAATATTTTTTTGAAAAAGAAAGTTGAATGAAACTAAGCATAGCTGTAAAACCACTAGTTAACACTAAGCTATGTATTTGTAGGTGAAGTTGGAAGCTGGGAGGGTTAAGGAAGCAGAGAAATACAAAGGGTGGTGAAATTCCACAGATTATTAAAAAAATCCAAAATGCCGTCCTCATTGAAAATACTCTGGGCCCAGCCAGTGTGGGTCAGTGGTTGAGCGTTGACCTGGGAACCAGGAGGTCATGGTTCAATTCCTAGTCAGGGCATATACCTGGGTTGCAAACTTGATCCCAGTGTGGGGTGTGTGGGAGGCAGCCAATCAATGATTCTCTCATCATTGATGTTTCTATCTTTCCCTTTCACTTCCTCTCTGAAATCAATATGAGCACTTAAAAAGATAGTGCTCTGGTTCAGGGACACTGGATGCCTGTGTACAACAGTTGTCCTCATAGTTTGAGTGAATAGATCAGTGATGGCGAACCTTTTGAGCTCGGCATGTCAGCATTTTGAAAAACCCTAACTTAACTCTGGTGCCGTGTCACATGTAGAAATTTTTTGATATTTGCAACCATAGTAAAACAAAGACTCATATTTTTGATATTTATTTTGTATATTTAAATGCCATTTAACAAAGAAAAATCAACCAAAAAAATGAGTTCGCATGTCACCTCTGACAGGCGTGTCATAGGTTCGCCATCACTGGAATAGAAGCTTCCATTCTTTAAGGAGAGAAATGGAATTCCCTTTTGGTAAATCTTGTAAAAGAGAAGTGGAAGAAGGGACACATGGGACAACAGAAACAACAACCGCCTGTGCACAGACAGGATAAGGAAGGCACAAATGAATGATAAACTTACTCACAAAGCTCAACAAATAGAATGGACTTTCTGTTTGTTCTTCATAAGTAAATAAGCAAAATACTATATATTGATAGACATACTTGTTATTTACTTGTGATAGACCCGGTTTTGTATCGAAGCTCTGCTACTTACCAACAAGGTGCCCATAAAAAAGTTATTTAATTTTTCTTATTAATAGTATGTGCCTTGTAGGTAGGTATTTATAGGTAAAGGGAGAATAGGCAAAATAATTTATGTGTAGCTCTTGACATAGTGTTTCGCATATAATTAGCTTTGGTTATGTCCAGTACTTTAAGCTATTGTTGTAAACCTTCCAAAAAGGAAAATTATATGATACCTATTTATTTAGTATCTGTTTTCCCATTTAAAAAGATTTCACAACTGGAAAGAACAAAGTAAAAAGTAAAGAGACTTTGGTGCCACTGATAAACGAGGAGCTGATAAGGGGATCAATGGTGTCTTTGAGCGTCATCTTCTCCCTTTGCCCCATGGAGAGTCTCACAGGTCTCATTTGAGTCGTTAATCTGTGCAATAACCATCCTGCCTCTAGTCCACTGGTTCCAAAGTTCCATTCATGCTGCCAACACTCACCAAATGGGAAACTCCATAGATAGTATCACATCACTCCCTCTTTGCCTTTAATGCCTTTATTCCTATAGGATAGATTTGGATGGTACTCATGGCTCCTATCAAATTGCACCCCATTTTAATCTCCAGCCTCATTTCCCTCCACCCCACTTATGTCTTTACTTGCACTTACATGTAACTGTGCACCGTTACTCTAATTGCCGGATTTTTGTTGTTGTTCTTTATGCCTCAGCATATATTATTATCTTAACCCAGAGTACTTCTCTACTTCCTTTTTCTGATAAAAAAAGATATTTTCTTTTAAAATTCAGTTCAAATATTACATTTTTGAAGCCTTTCTCAAATCTCCAAGGAGTTAATTTAATCTTGCTCCTCTCCCAGGTCTCTCTGTATGTAATTCTGTTATGAAACTTATTATATTTGTTCAAAAGTCCATCTCCTTCAGAGGATTTTGAGTCCTTTAAAAACAGGGACCATGTTTTATATTGATTATTGAAGCACCAATGTGTAACTTGTTATCTGGGACACTTTGTTGATGTCCATTGACTGAATAAATGAATTAATTAATGTGTTTTATCTTAGGACATTTCTAGAACATATTTTAAGCAACACAAAAAAGTTCACATTTTAGGGGTCAGTTGGTGTTCACTAAAACAAGTATATGAACTTGTTTCTTTTATATTTAAAGAGTGTAGTAGAGACTCAAAGTTGTCTCCTCAAATCCATTTCTTTGTTGCATAGCAATAGAATACTTAATTTGTAATTGAGGGCATGGGCACACAGAATTTTTAAAATGTACTTCTAGCTTTCTTTGCAGAGAGATGTGACTATATCTCTCTAACTTTTAGACAATGAGATGTAAGTGGACGTGCCATATAGCAGCTGCCAGAATCATTTCCTAAAACCAATTTGCGTTGTATATTCATCTTTGCCCTTCCTCTTTTCCACGGGCTGGCGTGTGGGTGTAATAATTAGAGCTGGAGCCATCATGAACAATGAATTGATCTGAAGATGGGAAGCCATGCATGAAGGAGCAAGACAGAAGGAGCCTGGGATCCTGAGAACCGGATAGAACAGTGATGGTGAACCTATAACACGCGTGTCAGAGGTGACACGCGAACTCATTTTTTTGGTTGATTTTTCTTTGTTAAATGGCATTTAAATATATAAAATAAATATCAAAAATGTAAGTCTTTGTTTTACTATGGTTGCAAATATCAAAAAATTTCTATATGTGACACAGCACCAGAGTTATGTTAGGGTTTTTCAAAATGCTGACACGCCGAGCTCTAAAGGTTCGCCATCACTGGTATAGAACAAAGGAATCATATTAGCTTTGGACTGCCGACCTTGAACTTTTAAGTGGCAAATACATACATTTCTATTATATTTAATCACTTATATTCTGGTTCTCTGTTACATTGACTGTGACTTAGCTGACAGATTCGGGGCATAACTGATTATTCAGAGCTGAGTATATATGTTGAAATATGTGTATTATAGAGATATTTAGAGACTTGCTTAATACCAAAGGGCTAGTATGTGGTGTGATACAAAAAACACTTGGACCCCATACCTTTTAGTTTTATGACATTGTGTACATATACAACTACCCTAAGCCTCTGTGTACTTCTTAGCGGGGGATAAAAAGGCTGATGTGGAAAGTGATCATAAATGAGATGATGCATTTTGAAGGGTTAAATGCTTAGTAGTGTTCATTGCTTTCCCCCACCAGAACTGTCTCTGCGAGTTCTGTGAGAGTAGAGGAAAATTATTGACACAGTTTATTAGAATTACAGTAAAAACACTGGGTAAATTATCTTGGGTATGGCATGCTAGTAGATAAGACAGAGAAATATGTGTTAAGTGATAGAGCAGTTCAAATAAATGCACAGAAACCCCCAAATATGTTGTTTAATAAATTATTGTCATCTTGGAGGGAGGTATCTTGTGGCATATCATAAGACTTTCTTTATTTAGCTTCATAAATTTCCACCAGTGACTTGGACAAAGAGACATTGGTGAACTGTGTAAGAGACACAGAGCTGGCAAAGGAAGCAAATGTTCTCGGTGGCACAATCAAGGTTCAAAGGTTTTACCCAACAGCATCCACTTGGACTCAAATTAACAAGAATATTAACAGAAAAAAAATAAAATTCTAAGTTTACAATAATAATATCAATTACAGAAGTTCAGGACTGAGGTAACTGGCTTAAAGGATTGAGTTACCCTTTAAGCATAAAGGGAATCCAGAGGAACTAGGGAATGCTATGACTTCTTTGTTGCTGTTGTTGATAAAAGTTAAAGTGGGGCCTCTCCAAGTGAGGTCTGTGGGTAATTGAGGTCAGAATTCTTTGGAATATTTCTTAGATATTCATATTCCATGCACACCTACCAATTTAAAGTGAGATGCATTTAGTTGAAGAGTGTCCCAAACATTTCTTGGGAGAACAGGGGCTTTAAATCTTGAAAATAATTGGTTGGGATAAGTAAAGTACCACTTTTAAAATATACTCTTCCATCCTGAAAAGTGCATATTAAAGGATACACAGCTGGCCTTGGGTTCATCAAGAATCAGGAGCAGCCAAAACCGGTTTAGCTCAGTGGATAGAGTGTCGGCCTGCGGACTGAAAGGTCCCAGGTTCGATTCCGGTCAAGGGCATGTACCTGGGTTGCAGGCACATCCCCAGTGGGAGATGTGCAGGAGGCAGCTGATCGATGTTTCTCTCTCATCGATGTTTCTAGCTCTCTATCTCTCTCCCTTCCTCTCTGTAAAAAATCAATAAAATATATTTTAAAAAAAAAGAATCAGGATCAAACTGGGACCCTCTCAATTTACTTTGGAAAGTGTAGTTCATCACTAAATCCAAAGCACACTTCCAATAAAAATTACATATATTGTTATTTTTTGAAATTAATAAATATATTAAATACTTTCATGTATTGATGAAGAGGATATGAACAATGCCATCTTTGCATGGGGAAGAGTTTTATATTGCTAAAAATATGTACTATCCCGTGAACATATCCTTCGTGTAGGTTTAAAACTCTCCTAAAAATCTCAGGGAAAACACCTATAATCTCTATTTGGGCACAGATGTTATAATAGTGTTGATCTTAAAGTTTCTTTATAGATCGAATCACTGCTAATAGACTTGGTCAACATTTGCCAAGGAATTCTACAGTGTGAGCATTAGTGATGAAAAGAGATATGTTGTGTCCAATTCCAGGAGGGTGAAATCATTGATTTGTGTCAGCTTTTTCCTGTTTGTACCTTCAGAACTGACTGCCACTGCAAGAAATACAGAATCTGTCTTACTATATCTTCATATAATTGTGTTTATTGCCCTTGGAATAAGGTTAAAATTAATTGAGCTCTAAGGTCGTTTTTTTACCAACATAATTCTAAAGCTCAATTTAATTCGTAAAGAGTTGCATTTCATCAGAAGCACTAAGCTCATAATTTTATACTCTTTATGGTATAAGGGGAATGATATTTGTAGAAAATAAATCCCAAAGTTATTTAATACTGTTTTCTGCCAATTTAATGTATTAGGCATTCAGCAGATAACCATGAAAAACAGTTTTAAATTGTCAATTAATTAACTTCTCTCAATGGAGCATGTGCATTGTAAGAGTGTCCTAAATATACAGATTGCTAAGTCCCTGCATTCACATAAAACATGGTTGAGGAGAGAAAAAAAAACCCACACACATTAAAGTAAAATGAATTACTCATGGTTGCAAAGAGTATATAGATCTTTAAGGGTGAATTAGTGTGTTTAAAACAGGCTGTTAAGAAATAAGTTATAATAATAAGGATATACATTTTGAATCAGGGTTAGGAACTATTTCTATTTGGAGAGGGTAGAGGGAAACATGCTTCAGGAAGCTGAAATTAACTAAATAAAATGAGAAAGGTTAAAGTATGATAATCACCACATAGGGGTGAAAGCAAGAGCTTGACAGAAAAAACTCCTCACCAGGAAGATTTGCTGTGACATGAGTAATGTCTGAACCGAACTAAAGAAAGATGACATCATGTAGGTGATGTGCTGCTTGGTCACAGAGACAGGAAAAAGCAGGGCGCAGATGTTGGGGGCCAGATGTAAGCTAGCAAGGTCCTTGCACCTGAAGGGGCTAGCAAGGCTGGGACCCTTACCCACACAGTTTTCCCAGACTTGTTTGGATGGCGATTATCAGTAGAATGAGAACAGCCTTTCATGGCTTACCAAGAAGTCTGTAACTATTTACTGAGATATGCTGTACTGAGAACTTGTCCTTCTGCTGTGTCTCTCCCTTAGAGATTAAGAGGAACAAAGAATACATTCCTCTTGACAGACCTCCTATTCAGTGTGTTGTGTATAAATAAGATTGTATGGCTAATAAACTTCACTTCAGTTCCTCGAGAGCTGGAGTCCTCCCGACCCCGCTTTCCTGTCTTTTTTTCTTTTCTCAATTCCCACCTCCCTACCTCAGCCCGGCTCAACCTGTCAAGTTGGCCCTGACACGCAGTGCAAAGGCTGCTGATAAATCTGCAAGCCTCTCTGTAGGTTAGAGGGATGGGACCCACAGTATTCCAGTCTGGGGCAGGCAAGTGTCTGTATGATTGTCTTAGCTTATACTTTTAACCATATTGCTAAAGATTTTTAAGTTTAATTTTTATTAAAATTATGTAGACACAAAACCATACAAGGTACTTTACAAAAGGCAGTAGTCTCTTCCTCATCTTCCCTCCAGCCAGCTCTCAGCAAATCTTCCTTCACACCCCCTTCATCTCACTTTCTTAGCTGATATCTTTGGCATTTGCATCAACATTAGTTCATGTTGCCCTTTCTTATTTATATCTTACATGTTAAATTCCTATTAAGGAGGATGGTGATCCAGCTCTCCCATTCCTAACCTGCCACATCCTCCAATGCAGTTATATTATTACTTTTGTTTATATCACTATTCAGTTGTTCTTATGTGAAATATTAACAGCTGAGCAATGTGATATAACAAAAACAGCAGCACCAACAACATCAAACATTTTTTAGCATTCTCTCTGTGCAAGACAATTTTCTTTTTTCTACATTCTTATTTTTGGAGTTCAAAATTTATTTCTGTCTGTTTTTAAATTATTTAACCACTAGAGGCCTGATGCATGAAATTTGTGCAAGAGTAGGCCTTCCTACCCCTGGCTGCCGGCACCAGCTTCCTTCGGGCACTCAGGACCCAGCTTCGCTCTGGCTGCCAGCAGGCACCCAAGACCCCGGCTTTCCTCACAACCCCAGCTTCATCCAGAAGGTCGTCTGGAAGGATGTCTGGTCTAATTAGCATATTATACTTTTATTATTATAGATTTTAACATATCTATTACAATAGGCCTCCCAATTATGTCTCCTTTTAGTATTTATTTATTTATTTATTTATTTATTTATTTATTTCAGTAAAGAAGTAAACTTTATTTATTTACTAGAGACCCGGTGCATGACATTCGTGCACTGGTCGGGGGTGGGGTCCCTCAGCCCGGCCTTCTCCCTCTTGCAGTCTGGGACCCTTTGGGTGATGTCCACCTCCTGGCAGTCAGAAATTTCACATCCCTCTTGCAGTCTGGGACGCCTTGCTCCTTACCACCACCTGAAGCAGAGGCAGGAGAGGCTCCTGTCACTGCCACTGCACTCACCAGCCTTGAGCCAGCTGAGCAGCGCTCCCCCTGTGGGAATGCACTGACCACCAGGGGGCAGCTCCTGCATTGAGTGTTTGTCCCCTGGTGGTCAGTGCATGTCATAGTGACCAGTTGTTCCGCTGTTTAGTTGATTTGCATATTAGCCTCTTATATAGGATTTTTTATTTTTTTAATCCTCACCAGAGGATATTTTTTCATTGATTTTTTT
>NW_005369827.1:4199045-4201067 GCF_000412655.1 Myotis brandtii | reverse complement strand
ATCCTCACCAGAGGATATTTTTTCCTTGATTTTTTTAAAATATATTTTTTAATTTATTTCAGAGAGCAAGGGAGAGGGAGAGAGAGGTAGACACATCAATGATGAGAGAGAATCATTGCCTCCTGCATACCCCTTACTGGAGATCAAGCCTGCAACCCAGGCATGTGCCCTTGACCGGAATTGAACCCAGGACCCTTCAGTCCACAGGCCAACGCTCTATCCACTGAGCCAAACTGACTAGGACTTCATTGATTTCTTAGAGAGAGTGGAATAGAGAGGGAGAGACAGAGAGAAATATCAATGTGAGAAAAACACATTGATTGATTGCCTCCTGCATGTGCCCTGACCAGTGCCTGAGGTGGATCCTACAACTGAGGTGAATGCTCTTGACTAGAATTGAAGCAGAGAGACCCTTCGGCCTACAGGCCAAAGGTCTATCCCCTGAGCCTAACCGGCTAGGGCAAGAAGTAAACTTTATTCAGTACAAAACAGCAGACCCGACCAGCACAGCCCAAAGAAGAACATCACAGAGCAAAGCTGAGTTTTTTAGCCAGAGATTGGCATGACCCAAGAGCTGCCTCACGCCTGTTACAATTGAACTCTTTTGTACTGAATAAAGTTTCATTTTAGTACATTTTTTTTTGAAAATCTAGTACCCCACAATTTCATCTTATTCTTACATATCCCCTTCTGGAGTCTCTCCTCCATCAATTCCTATTTGGCTGTTAACTGGGTCCACCGGACAGCATTTCACTGCCAGCTCCACACACCACCAGCCTGTTGATTTCTTTCATGTCTCTTCTTGGTGGCATCCTTCTTATGTCAGAGGTCCCCTAGTTTCCTTCTTCTTGGCTTAATTCCTCATTTTTCCAGAGGAGTGGCATGAATACTAGAGGCGATTTTCAATGGTAACCACTTCAGCCAGCAGCACGTTATGATTAGTAACATCATTAACCCCAGTGATGCCACCATAAATACAGAATGTGCATTAGGCCGTACTTGATTTACACAGCTGGAAAAACAAATCTCCAGATGAGATGAGCAAAAGTCTAGATGAGTCATTTCAGTGGAGAGTTGTAAATTCTCATTGAATTTCCAGAACTAATATCTTTACTAGACCTGGTATCCTTGAAGTAAGAGATTGTCAGGTAATCAGGAGGAAAGATCCCATGATTAAATCACAATAAGTCCTACAAATATACCTCCAGAATCTCTAAAAGATTCTGCCAAATTTACTATTGGGCACTCAGTCTGAATTGCCACTAGTTGGGCAAATAGCCAAATGTGTTGTTGGGGATCAAATAAAAACGTCCATTTTGACCTATGTCCACCTCCCTGTATACCCAGTTGGGACACCTGCATTTGGCTCCCCAGTCTCAGAGTGTATGGTTTCTGGAAATAACTTAAGCAGTTGACAGAAGCCTGAGTAAGAGGTATTATAGAAGGTGGAGCCAAGCTACTATAGTTTAACCTCTCTAAGGAAAGAGTAAGCAAAAAGCAGCACTGTATGACTAGAAAAGTCAAGGATAGGTACCACCACCAAAGACTAAAGAGGCAAAAGTAATGATTTATATCACAGCCCATTCTGCCTGCAGGAATACACTCAGAGGAATCAAGAGGCAGGGCTGTTTTGGCTGATTGGGTTTAGGGGTACAGGGTATGCTGGGTCCTCTGAAATCCTCTATATAAATTTATCCCAAATCTGGTTTCCTCCTCCCTCATCAGTGCCATAGTCTTCATATAATGTTCCCAAGACAACTGTGAATTCACTTGATGTCAAGCTTTGTCAATCTGTAGGATAAAACTAGATGTGCTTTTTTATTTTGAGATGTATTTATCCTTTCATATTAAATGTTTGGCTATTCTTTGAACATAATCATACTCTGTAGCTTTTATGTGTAGCTTAAATCCAAATTATAGATATTTTGGAGATTTTAACTTGTCATTCTCTCTCTTTTTTTAAAAAAAATATTGATTTCAGAGAGGAAGGGAGAGGGAGAGAGAGAGAGAGAGAGAGAGAGA
>NW_005369827.1:4198052-4198993 GCF_000412655.1 Myotis brandtii | reverse complement strand
TCAGAATGTGTTCTTATTTGGAAACTAGAGGCCCGGTGCATGAAATTCTTGCACTGGAGAGGGGAAAGGGGAATCCCTCAGCCCAGCCTGCACCCTCTCACAGTCCGGGACCCCTCGGGGGGGTGTCTGCCTTTTGGCTTAGGCCCGATCTCCAGTCCGGGGCTGTTTTGGCTGATAGGGTTTAGGGGCTCTAGTAGTCTGGGGCTCTCGCAGTCCAGGACCCCTTGCTCCTTACCACCCGCCTTCAACCTGCCTTCAGTGGAGGTGGGAGAGGCTCCCACCACCACCACTGTGCTCACTAGCCATGAGCCCAGCTTCTGGCTGAGTGGCACTTCTCCTGTGGGAGCTCACTGACCACCAGGGGCAGCTCCTATGTTGAGCATCCGCCCCCTGGTGATCAGTGTGCATTATAGCGACCGGTCATTCCGGTTGTTCTGCCTTAGTGGTTGCTTTGGCTTTTATAATATAGAAGGCCTTTGTAGATGTCATTTAGGTAAGGCTAGAGATTTGATCATACTGGGTTAGAGTGGGCCCTGTGTCTAATGATCATGTCCCTATAAGAGGGAAAAAAGAACACACAGAGACAGAGGCCAGATGAAGATGGAGGCACAGATGAAGTTATGCTGCCACAAGCTGAGAACTACCAGGGGCCAGCAGACCCTGGGAGAGGCAAGGAAAGATTGTCCCCAAGAGCCTTTGCAAGGAATGTGACTCTGCCAACACCGATTTCAGCCCCTGTGGCTTCCAGAATCACAAGATAATAAATTTCTGTTGTTTTAAGCTACCCAGTCTGTGGTAATTTGTTATAGCAGCCACAGGAAACTAATACAACCACAAATTATAATTCTCTTTATTTGTCAGAATTATGTGCACTGTTATGATGTTATCTATTTCTGTCTTAGTCAGGTTTCTTAGTTACAAAAAAAAAACAAAAAAAAGAA
>NW_005369827.1:4182442-4196917 GCF_000412655.1 Myotis brandtii | reverse complement strand
CCTGTGCTGTAGAATAAAGTTCTGGTAAACTTTAGGGAAGGATGTGGATCTGGAAAGGCTTGGCAAACATTGCCAACATATGAGTTCACACAATCTAAAATTAAAAGCATCCTTTTATACTATCTTTATTTGAAAATAATATTTGTTTCAAATTCCATTGGTGATAGGTATTGCAGATTGCTTTGCTCTTCCTCCATTCCATCAATCTTCTAGTATGTCTTTCTAGTGCAGAGATAGGAAAACTAAAAATTACATTTTCTATATTTCTTTGTAGTTAAGATTCTGGATGCGGATTGATTTGCACCAAAAAAATCCAACCCAATGAGATGGGGAAAACCCATGTGTGAATTGGGCCATTTTCTTGCCATTTTGATTCTCTTCTCACAAGCAAGGTCATGGAGATGGGAAAGTGTTCTGCATCAGCACTCCAGTTTCTCCTCTCCAGGGTTCTGGCTATAAAGAGGCTGTTACCGTGTTCCAGGTCACAGGCCCCAGTTTTGTGTGTATCCCATTCATGGTGACAATACATTCCTGATATCTGGAGTACAACCAGGTAGTACGATCTTCATCTCTACAGTGTTGGTGGTGGCTTCAGTGGTGGAAGCTCCCTTGGCAGGCAAGTTCTCAGGGTTTGGGAGTCATTCCTGAAGTCCCAGACTGAATTGCATTCCTCTAACCCTTCCAAGAATATTGTGGGCACTTATTTTCCTCTATGAAATTTTAAATAGGTGCAGGGAGTGCTTTAGTGTTTTCTATTTCCTACCTAGAACCTTGACCGGTAAAGTGTATTTTTAAAAACATATTTGTATTGATTTCAGAGAGAAAAAGAGAGGGAGAGAGAGATAGAAACACCAATGATGAGAGAGAACCATTGATTGGCTGGCATTCTCATTCCCAGAAGAGTTTGGCTTTAGCGGAACCATGACTTTCCTACAATTGCAAGAATGGAATGAATGTAGAAGAGAATGAACACTGCAAGTCTCAGGTAGTAAGTTGAAAGGAATCACTGTTTTCTCTGTCACATTTGACCCTATGGCCCAAAGCTAATCTTTCACGATGCATTCAGATCCCTGCTGCTATTACATCTTCATGTGAAATCTGAGCATTAAGAAATCTAATATATAAAGGATGGTTTAAAGTTTCCAAAGAGATATGGAAATCAGAGATGGAAAACTATAGTTAGCAGTCTATTTTTATAATTAAACTTCATCAGCCTAGCTGGTGGCTCAGTGGTTGAGTGTCAACTCAAGAACCAAGAGGTCGCAGTTCGATTCCTGGTCAGGACACATGACAGGGTTGCAGGCTCGATCTCCAGTAGGGAGACAGCCAATCAATTATTCTCTCTCATGGATATTTCTATTTCTTTCTCCCTCTCTGAGATCAATAAAAATATATTTAAAAAAATAATAATTAGACTTCATCATATCCATTATAAAATGCTTTATTTACTTACTTATGCTCCAGTCAAAATAGGGAATGTCTATTTCTCCAGTGGTTGAGTGTCAACCCAAGAACCAAGAGGTCGCAGTTCGATTCCTGGTCAGGACACATGACAGGGTTGCAGGCTCGATCTCCAGTAGGGAGACAGCCAATCAATTATTCTCTCTCATGGATATTTCTATTTCTTTCTCCCTCTCTGAGATCAATAAAAATATATTTTAAAAAATAATAATTAGACTTTATCATATCCATTATGAAATGCTTTATTTACTTTCTTATGCTCCAGTCAAAATAGGGAATGTCTATTTCTTAAGGATGATTAGATTTCACTTGATGATGAAGGAAAACACTGTAATTGCTTTCCTCTATAATTGTGTTGTGTTCACCAATGATAATGTTTATGGAGGTGGTAGTGAATTACTTAAAATATCTACCCAACAATCAGGAGTTCATATTTTACAATTATTACTAAGTTCTTCAATAATAAATGGTGGCCAAAAGGCATTTGGAGCCATAAAAAATGTGCCATTTAATGAAATTAAGACCCTGGCTTGCCAGGGCATTATACACAATGACATGTTGCTTGAAGGAAGTCCACTTTGCTAGGAGTCAACAAACACTGGTGGGGAATAAATTTCTGTTTCAGATTTCAACTGCAGTTGTGTACAATATTGGACCTAAGGGCAAAAAACAAATGAGGTAAATGAATTTGTATATACATTCCATGATTTTCCAGCCGTGTTATAATTAAAACTATAAAACATTGCCTTTAGCAAACAGCTTTTGTGGGAATTCTTTCACACAGCCTTATGCATGGCAGACACATTTTGTTTGTCTTCATTTCCTCTGGTACTGACTGCAACTGTGCTGAAAAAAGGCAAAATGCAATTTTTATAAGGAACTGTTTGCAAGAAAGACAAATACTTTCAGGATGAGCTCACCCCGATTAGCTTCTGAAAAATAAAGACACTCCGAGGATATAAAACCAAAGTTTCCTTCATAGACCAGAGAAAAACCACCCCTGTGTTTTGAATGGGACCACTGAGGGTCTGATGGTCACTACTTAGTCTGAGAATACCATACATAATACATGGGATTGAACAAATTCTAAGATATGTGGGTGGGTTTAGTTGAATCTCTACATTGTCAATATCTCTGTAAATATTTTATGCCTTATTATTGATGTGACTGTATATATCTCAACTTCTACTAAAACACAGAATGCACCCACATCTTACTCTGACATCCAACCCTTGATGTGATAGTGGGAGCCAACTTCCCGAAGCTCAGGGATATATTCCCATATGAGAGCTGAGTCTCCTCCTACCCTGCAAGCACACTGCTCCTTCTCAGGCTCTTCCATTGGCTCTTCCCCTTCTCTCTGACATTTCACTCTCAGAATTTCCCAGGGCTCATCCTTTGTGCTTCTTCACTTCTTCACATACTTTAGTTAATTTTATCCAGGCCCATGGCTTTTCTGTAGCCTTATGATCACCAACCCCAGACGCTCCCTTGGTTCTAGACTCTTCTATTGTTTGCCTACTTATCATGGCACACACATGTTCGTAAAGAAGTCCTAGTCTGTATCTCCAGACTCACTCCCTTCCCCCTGAGTGTTTGCCATCACTTTTCCCCAGCATCTCAGGACAAAAGTCTAGGGCAGCCGTGGGCAAACTACGGCCCGTTTGAAATGAATAAAACTAAAAAAATTTTTTTTTTTTAGTTTTATTCATTTCAAATGGGCCAGATCCGGCCCGCGGGCCGTAGTTTGCCCACGGCTGTTATAGACTCTTCTATTGTTTGCCTACTTATCATGGCACACACATTTTAACATGTTTGTAAAGAAGTCCTAGTCTGTATCTCCAGACTCACTCCCTTCCCCCTGAGTGTTTGCCATCACTTTTCCCCAGCAGCTCAGGACAAAAGTCTAGGGTCACATTTGTTTTTCTTTTTTTTACATTTATTTTTAACAATCCAAATACAACCCATTGTCAAGTTCTGCTAAGATACTTTGAAATACATCCAGGATCTAATAACTTCTAATTGCCTCCATCACTGCTACTCTGTTCAAGTTGCCATCACGTCTATGGTGACCAGGTGACCACAGCAGTATCTCCTGCCCAACCTCATTCCTTCCACTCACTGTCCCACCCTCCCCACCATCCTCATCCTCATGTCTGCTCTCCAGAAAGTTTTAAAATGTTTATAAAACCACATTAAACTCAAAGCCTTACAAAGATTGAATAATTGAAAGTCTTCTTCATGGCTCTACAAGACCCTCTATGATGTGAACTATGACTACCTGAGTGGCCTCGTCTCCTTTGAATTCCCACAGTTCATCCAAGCCCAGCCTCTCTGAATGGCTGTTTCTTGAGCACTAAGCTTTCTTTGCAGTCTTTACATCTGCTCTCCTCCTCAAAGAGTCCATGCCTGATTATCCAATCTTATTTGTGTAGTCTAAGGAACAAAATGAATCGACCAACAACATAAGACCCAAAGCATGGAGGCTTGGAACAGACTGACATACCTTGATGTGGGTGTTGGGGGGACAAGAAGAGATAAACCAAAGAACTTATATACTTATGTGCATAGTCCATGGACATGGGCAATAAGGTAGTGAAGACCTAGGGGGATTGGCAGGGGCTGGGAGGAGAGGGATAAAGGAAGGAGGGACAATGGGAGATATCTGTAATACTATCAATGATAAAACTATATTTAAATAAATAAATAAATAAATAGCATAGGAAACTCTATTCTTACTTGGCTTTCTTTATCTTTATATCTCTTAGAAATTCCTCTTCCAGAGGAATTTTCTATTATACATATAGTGAATTTGCTTAATTAGCTCTCTCCCTCAATGGTATGTAAGTTCCATAAGTACCTATACTTTGTTTTCTTTGCCACTGTATCTTCATGCCTAGATCACAGCCTGACAAATAAGAGGTTTTCAAACAATATTTACTAAATAAGCATACAATTTTCTTTTTGCCTCTTCGCTAAACAACATCAACACACAATTTAGCCTCCTCTTGAAGAAAGCATCACTATTAATCTTTATTTGATTACTCTGAGCCACTCTCATTGCTAAGCCCCACACAGACATGTCACTTGAGCTTCATTCTCCTTTTGGTTGTCTTCGGTGTCCTAAATACTTAAACAATGATTATCATTTTGAGAAAGAAGTTATTTTTAGTCTGAGACTGTAGATTCTGTTTGGATTACATTTTGGTGCCAGTAGGTAAAAAACAAAATAATTTTAATGAGGGTAACAGTTTCACAAAGAAAGCATAGCTTTAATTATAATAATTTTGTTTCAAATGAATCCCTTATATTATTTTATTTTTCTTTCCTCTTTGTGCTGAACATACGCTATGTTTGTCTTCATTGCAGTTATTGAGTGAAGTCAATAAAGGGAAAATCTTTTGTTATAGTCAGTGTTTTAAAATTAATATATTGTTTTTACTTGTTTTTGTGTCACTCTTATGATGCTTAGAGTTTGGTAACTACACAAATACCAAAATAAAGATGATTTATTTATTCAAGTTTCTAATCCTCAGAACTAAGCACAGTGCATTTGACTTTGCTCAGTTAATATTTTTGAATGGAATTCATTTGAGTTGTTCATAATTTGATGGCATCTTGATAATAACTAAATATTTACTATTACAATTCCATTATATTTATGACACATGCTGTTTATTTAAGGTTTACTTTTTTTTTTTTTAGAATAAACACCTTTATTACACTAAGATAGGAGGGATGAGGATTTATTTGCCTTTCCGGGCCTTGATTTTCCTCAGATAGAACTCCAGCTCCTTGCCCTCAAGCACATAGCCATCTGCTCAGCCGCACTGGCCTTGTCTTGAAGCGATGCATGCAAGAAGCTCTCCTGTTGGAGCTCCCCCTCGAGAAGTCTGATGATTTTGGTGTTTCTTTTTCCTTTCATCGTATTTCTTCTGAATTTTCTTTGATCGTTTTTCGTTCAAAATCTCTTCCTCTTCAGGAGTCAGCTTGGCCCCCTTCTTGCAGCCCAGGGGCAGTGTGTAGTGGGGCTCGTACCACTGTTGGTGCAGTGTGCTGTCAACGAGCAAGATGCAGTTCTTCACTAGGGTCTTGGTGCGGATCAGTTCATTGTTGGATGCAATGTAGACAACATCAATAATCTTTGTTTTGTGCGTATAATACTCTGAGCCCCAGGAGAAGTTGCCCACGTCCAGCCTCAAGGCTCGGTACTTCTTGTTGCCTCCATGCACTTGGACTGTGTGTATGTGATGGGGTCCAATCTTACTGTTGGTAGCAGGGCGTCCAAACTCATATTTTCGCTTCTTGTGGTAGGGCTTTCTCTTGTCCCCGGTCTTGTGGTGCTTGTGCCAGTTGTCCCAAGAGATGCCCATAGCTCTGTGCCTGCTGGAAAGAGAAAACGCCTATTTAAGGTTTACTTCTTAATACTTGCTTTCTATTGGCTGAATCATCCTATATAATAAAAGGGTAATATGCAAATTGACCAAACAGTGGAATGACCGGTTGTTATGATGCACTGACCACCAGGGGGCAGATGCTCAATGCAGGATCTGCCCCCAGCCCGCAGGCCCTGATCACCTGATGGCGAATGGGGAAATGGGGGTGGGTGGCGGCAGGGGAGAGGGGCCAGCTGCCGGCATCTGGGGAAGTTGGCCCTGATTGCAGGCCAGGCCTAGGGACTGTACCCATACACAAATTTTGTGCACTGGGCCTCTAGTTTTCATAATAATATAGATTAGTGCTCAAAGGACTTTGGACAGTTGGTTTCTTTTTAGACAGTTTAATTCTATCATGTCTTCCTGCCAAGGAGCTGTCAGATATCTAGAAAATTAGCATCTTTTTTATTACCATTAAAAGTAATTTCTATCACTTCTATAGTGTTTTTCACTTTATAAATAATAGTCACAAACATTATTTAACTTGTTCCTGACAATATCACTTTGGATTTGGTGCTGTTCTCTCCAAAAGACCTCTGAAAAAAACAGTGATAAACTAAGCAACTTCTCAAAGCTATACAACTAAGGAGAGGCAGGATCAAAAGTTTAAGTTCAGTTCACGTGATTTCATATCCCAAACTACCTTTGGTAAACAATTTAGGAGAAATTATATTAATCTCTTTTTTTCCTTCATGGTTGTATTTCTGCTCTAGCCAGATTATAATGAGTTATTAATCTTTAAAATTAATTTTTAAGAATTCTCAGTATGATTAAAAGTGAGTTCTTCATCAAATCCTTGTTCATGGGAGTGTATAGTTGGAAAATAGTGCCTCAGAAAATTAATAGTTTTCTCTGCAGAAAGCTCTAAGTAGAAGTGTGAGTGAAACACCCAATATTTAGATTTGCATCTGATTATAAACTTTCCTGGCAGATGCTTAACTGTGTTCACCCTTATACTAAATAGAGCATATAATACTCCAATTCATCAGAGTGGTGTTTCATTTATTCTAAGTTATGTTGGATATGGTAATTGATCCACCAATAAATCAGAAGCAAATAAGAAGTAAAATTATTAAAACAGTCCACAGACATTAATGTAAACTCCAATTCACATATTTTTTAAATGGCAGAGATCAATTATAAAGCATAGTTTCTCCCATCAGGCAGCAACATGTGAGATCAGGTTTCTTGACATGTCTGAACTTTCATCAGAGGAAATAATTAGAAATTGCTCACTGTAATAACTTATTTCTAGCAATGTGGAGTGTGCCATATATCAACAGAAACAGACCAAAAGAAGGGCAATGAAGATAAATTATGTTCATAAAATGTTCATAATATTAGTAAAGGAGTAATGATTCTTTTAAGTACAGATGTAAATGCAAAATTCTAATTGTGGCTTAACTTTTTCACACATTGTAAGGTGCTGAACCTCTATAATCTCTAAATAGTTTTTCACTAAATGCTTCAATACACTAATTAGAATGTTGGAAGTGTAACCAAGTGTAACCAAGGGGTCCATGCTGCCTGTCACTACTTGAGCCAATTAAGCAGAAACAGGGTTGAGTTATATATGAGTGTTTATTCCAATACTGCCAGCAGTATGGGAGAGCAGCAGGTCAGCCACAGAAATGTGCTCTGCCTCTCCCCATAAGCCAGTTGCTTATATTGGGTAGGACAAAGCTTACATGGGAATGTAGGAATTCCAGGCTTGGGGAAGTAGCCAAAGGGGCTTGGGGTGGGACTCCATTATTTGTGCAACAAGGTTGTTAATCTTTACATGGTAATTGAATTAGAATGAACAGCATTCCCAGGTTGACTCCCAGGTCCAAGGTTGACTCCCAACTCCTAGGGGTGTACAACTCCCAGAAGGTTTTTAAGACACAAGGTTCTAATAGCATTGCAGGTTTACAGATATATTCTTATTTTCTTTATTGATTACGGTATTACATATGTGTCCTTATTCCTCCACTGCCCCTACACACACACTCATGCACTCACCCCCCTGTTGTCTGTGACCATTGGTTAGGCTCCCTGGTACAGATATACTCTTTAAGGTCAGAGGAGACTTCTCCATAAATCCACACTATTGGTTCTCAATGCTTTGCTTGAACAACTGAATGACAGGATATATCTATTATACTGGTATGTAGTCCCAGGTGCCTTTCTCATGATGGTGTGCTCCAAAGAGCTCTTTGATGAGTGGTGGGATAGATACTAGATAAGGGCACAGCCTAAACTACTCTGCATAACAAATGAGAAGATTACCAGTGGGTTGGGAAAGGAAGTTATGAGATAAACAACAGCAGGGGGTTGAGAAAAGAGACATTGAGTGAGACTGTGTACATGATAATACTTCTCTTTCAAATTGCTCTCTGCCATACCACAGGCCATGGCCAAGGCTGTCGCACTGAAACTGCAAATAGATCTAATGTTCCAGTAAGAATTAGAGTAAAGAAATGTGTAACTGATTAGACAAGACTTTTCTCCTATGGTAACAGCATGAGCCTTTTAATGCTGACATGCTCCAGCACCTCAATTTAACGTAGAATAAATTTCTGGGTTTTTCTGACCTGGCCAATCCCTTCTTCCATGCCACATACTGAGACCATCCAACTACTGGTGTGCATCCTTGAGGAACAAAGAGAGGCATTGGGGGACTGTGTGCACTCTCTCTGTATTCTTAAGTGTAGACACTTGAACTGAAGGTAATGAGTCTAATCTAAGTCATTTCTCTCCATGATCCTCAAAACTGTTCCTGCCATTGAGGCCTGGCCTACTTTACTCTTAGACTGGACATTCTCTAGAAAAATATAAAATATAAAAACGTGTGTCCTTTTTTTAGTGTTGGTAGGTAGATAAAAACAGAGGATACAGCTGATAACAGCAAAAATCTCAAGTGGAGCTAAGTAAGGTGAGTAGAGCACGTCAGTAGCATTTCCAAAGCTCATTGTAGAAGCTCTAAAAATAGAACTATGGGAAGGAAGGAGGGCCTGGTTTACTAAACTGCCATAAAACTATAATAAAATGAGAAAAAGGAGGAAGGGAAAAGGGAGAAGAGGGGATCAAGAAATCTCTGGTGCTTTAAATTTTTAAATCTCATTGTAATCCATATCACACTTGCTCTATGTTGCATCACCGATAGCCTGATGATTTCCACATTTTATTTCCATCTACAATCCTTCTCTCAAATTCTAGACCCATATATCCAGCTGCCTGCTCTCTATCTCCTCTGGCATGTCTAAGTGGGACCTCACACTTTAGCGTCCAAAACTAAATCCTGGATATTTCTCCCCAAACTTTCTGGTCTACATTGCCAATAAAGAATGCACCACTCCAATGTCAGAATAATACAAGGTAAATTGTTGTGTTGACATGGAAAAATATTGCATGCTTTCCTTTCCTTTTTCCTCTTTTTATTTTCCTTCTTTTCACTATTTTTGTATGTCATTGAAAAATAGATTGACCTATATGTAGACTCTCCTAAAATACCAAGTGATTCCAGTGGCATGTAAACTCTCTGAGGTCAGGAATTTGGTGAGATGTGTTCAGTGTTGTATTTCTAATACTTAGAATAGTGACTGAGTGCTCCATCAGAATTTAATGAATGTTGACTGTTAGTTGAATCCGCATATTTTTTATAAGTATATTTACAAATTGCATTCTGTTGTCATTGGGATGTACATGTTGCTTGAAGACTGATAGATTGCTAGAATTTTCTAAGATTGCCTAAGTTTGGTTTGGTATATTATCATTGAAAAACATTTAAATTACAAAGTAGTGTCATGAATGAAAATTTTATATATTTTGATTAATGTACATTTCTGACTTTGTCAACTTCTTAATTAAGATATTATTCAAAGCCATGACAATATACTTTCTGAGAGAAAAGGCAGCATAGAAAATAGGTTGAAAGGAATATCATAGATTTTAAGATAAGAACACTGACAACTTTTAAAAATACCTTTTATTTATATACTGGTCCCTAGTGGCTGCCAGCCCGGTATTCCCTCCCTTCCCCTGGCCACCTGCTGCCACTGCTGGCTGAGGCCTCCCTCCCTTCCCCAGGCCATCCCTGCCTCCTGGTCAAACTCCTGGACAACTCTTGGTCGAGGGGACAATTTGCATACTACGCTTTTATTATATAGGATTTTAAAGTCACTAGCAGAACAAATGAATAAATATTGATTCAGTTGCTCATCACTTCCTTTTTTTTTCCCAAAAGAAGACAAAAAAGTATTTTAAATATCAATATCCCTGAATGCTGAGGATTTTTATAAAGGTTAGTAGCTAACCTGGTAAAGAGAAGTCGCAGGAGGTAAGCTCATGGTGAGTGATGCTCTTAGGGTAAGAATCAGTTGGGATATTAGGTTTGTGTTTGGTTTAATCAGACTTGCAAAGTCCCTTTTGCCATATAACAATATATTTGTAGGTTTCAGAGCTTAGGGCATCTTTGGAGGAGGGAGTAGACATTAGTCTACACATCACAGATACATAAAAAGTGAAAATCTAATTTAGCCTAGAGAGCAGGAGGATAAATTTTATGTAAATCCAGTAAAAATCTCAGGGAATTACATTCAATTTCATTCTTTATTTCATTTCTTTCTTTATCAGTAAAATCATTAAATCATAACATGCAAAGAAGGGAGAATATACTTGGAAATATAAAGGGCATGACAAAAGGAGACACTGTGGCAGGAATGGGCAGTAGATGGTTGAATGGGTTGTGCACATGTGTGCTGTGTTGAGTGTATGTTATGTGTCTGCTGTCTTTTAGGGATGGTGTCTTTTAGGTTTACAGAGGGTTATCTAGGAATAGAGCATGTTGATTCTAAAGAAAGATAAAATTCTGCTATTGTGGAACATAATTATTCTTAGTATTACTTTTATTTATGTACAGTTATAAAAATATTGGAAATATGTCAAAACAATTTCCCTCTTCCAAATGTGAATTAGAAAAAAGTAAACAAATGAGAAAGTTTCCAAAAGAACTTCTAGCAAAAGCATTAGATAAGACATTACTGAGAAATCTGGAATAGGATTTGCTGATTCAATTTGATACACATAGGAGTTGTATTTTTATATATAACTTAACTTGATGTATGAGAAGCTTAGAACCAAGTATGACTGATTTGGAAATAACAATTACTTTTATAACAATCAACTTGAAGGTACTTGTGGACTAAAGTACTTTTACTTATAAAATCATTATAACACCTCATCATTTAGAATGAATAATTGTCAATAATTATTCTATGACTTGGCAAATATGTGAGTGTGAACAGTTTGCTAAGGAAAACAATATTCAGCAATCATTTTCACTGTTCTAGAATCTTGCAATCAAAATAAATATAGAATGTTTTAATTAAGTTTATTAAAAACTCAATTATTGAAATGACTCTAAGGTTTTTATCAATACTAATAGAAAATAATACAAGAATAATTACATTTTCCTCTATTTAAACTATTAAGTAGTGCCTGGCCAGTGTGGCTCGGTGGTTGAGCCTCCACCTATGATCCAGGAGGTCACAGTCCACATTCCTGGTTTGCAGGCTTGATTCCCCAGTGTGGGGCATGCAGGAGGCAGCTGATCAATGATTCTTTAAGGAGGCAGCTGATCAATGATTCTTTAACTCTCATCATTGATGTTTTTCTCTCTCTCCCTCTCTGAAATCAATAAAAATATATTTAAAATGAATAAAATAAAATAGTAAGTAGTTTTATTGGGAAGATTTCCCTCATGTTTATAGATAAATATGTATTAATATAGACATTAGGCATAGGGCTAGACTATAACACGTGTGCTTTTAACAGGAGCAGAGAAGGAGGAAGTCAGAAATTACATTTGATTTCACTTTGAAAATGTACATGCAGAAAACTTGTTACTTGTCCCCCTGAGTCATTTCTAGTTCTTGTTTATACTGCAAGCGGCCAAATAAGTGCAGACGCTTCTTTTTGGACTGTTCCTCAACATAAAGACAACATATAAATTAGTTATGTTATGTATAGTGGTTGCATAATCAAAAATGTTTAAACTAAAACACTCTGCAACATTAACTTAATAATGCCATATTTGGGGCATTTACTGGGGTATTCGGATATGATACTTGATATTGCATCCCAAACTGCAGGAGTTAATGAATCTATATCTGCCACTGCTGGGACATTTTTCACAGGCCTGGTAAACAGTTGTGGGTGTTAACATTTTCCCTTGGTTACATAAAGCTACTTGAAAATATTGTATTCGATACATAACATTGCTTTCTCATTTTATTTTCTTTCCCAGTAATTAGGACTATGTTATCAGTTTATCTAAAAAACCTTTATAGATGTGTTTCTCTTTATATTGTGCCGCATTATATTGATGTCTTGCATTATTTTTCCTTTTCCCCTGGTCTTTACTCCTACTTCTCTCTTCAATAACACCCACTTTAATATGCATTATACGTACACAGAGAATATCTTCTCAACTCTATATGTAACCATATAAAACATACATTTTCTTTGTGCTTTTGGCTTTTATACTATTTGAATTTCTTTAAGAACACTGTTCTGTTCAAGATTTCTACTTTTTTCAAATTTGGCATTTTATAGTAATTCTAGTAGTTTTAAAATTCAGTGATATATAATATTAATATGTTATTTCTTAGTTATTTTAATACCAACTATATTATTTTCTTCTTTTCATCATTTTTTAAAATGTTTTTATTTATTTTTTAGACAGAGAGGAAGGGAGAGGGTTAGAGAGATAGAAACTTTGATGAGAGAGAAACAGTGATCAGCTGCTTCCCTCTTCCCCCAACCAGAGACAGCCTACAATCCAGGCATGTTCCCTAATCAGGAATCATGACCTATTAGTTCATGAGTTGACACCGAACCACTGAGCAACACCAGCCAGGCTTATTTTCATTATTTTTTTTAACCTTTCCTCTGCTTATTTTTTATTCTGTCCTAGAAGATTTTCTATGTTATTGATTTTTCCAAAGATTCGGCTTTTTAAATCCTCTTCTCAATATATGTGTAATTAATTCCTGTTCATATTTATAATTTCCTTCCTTTTTTACTCCTTTGGTTTTCTATGTTGCTCTCTCTTTCTCTCTGTTTTCTTGAATTAAATATTCATTTATTTTCAGTTATTTTAATTTTTTTCTGATAAATGAGCTTAAAACTGTAAACATACATTTAAGGATTACTTCAGCTATATTTTATGCATTTAATTTGAGTATTTTCCTTTTAATACATTTTTGAATGTGTTATAATTTTTTTTGATTTTCTATTCAATATTGTTTACTTATTGATTAGTTTACAAAGCATGTAGTTATTATTTTAGCTATTATTTTTATTTCAAGTTTTCATAGAGTTGGAATACAAAGTCTATGTTCTGTTAAAATTTATAATTCATGAAGGCTATTTTTTGGACTAGATTATCATTGATTTTTATTTATGTTGCATGTATAATTGAAGTTCTCTGTTAATTAAGTGTAAAGTTTATATAACATATTCACAAAAAATATATGCATGTGTATAATTTTATTAACTGTGATTTTAAAGATTGACATAATTTTATTTAACATTATTCTTCATAATCTTTCATCTACTGAGAGAAATGTACTTAAAACACATAAATACAAATGTTGATTTATCTGTTTCTCCCTATGTTTTTTAAGTTGCTGTTTAATTCTTTTTGGAACTCTATCCTTATGTACATATCATGATGATCACTACATTTTATTAAGTTTGATATTCTTTTACTAGTATAATACTTTGCCTTAATTTTTATATGATGATATGTGAAAGTTTTATTTCCTCTTTCTTGTAATTCAAAATGGCCTAGTATACCTTTTTCTGTTTCATTAATCTTTTCTTCATCATTTTATATGTCATTCATAGTATACAATGCTGGAATTGTTTTTAATGTTTTATTCTAATTTGAGAATCTATATTTTGATAAGTGAATTTAATCCATTTACATATTTGCAAGTACATTATATTGAAACTAGAGGCCCAATGCACAAAGATTCGTGCAAGAATAGGCCTTCCTTCCCTGGCTGCTGGCACCAGTTTCCCTCCAGCACACAGGATGCAGGCCTTCACTCTGGCTGCCGCCTCCTGCCTTCGCTCCAGCTGGCCACCGCCATCTTTGTCACATTAATTTGCATAGTCCCTCCTTATTGGCTGTGGGCACCACCATCTTTGTCATAAAGTGATGGTCAATTTGCATATTTCATCATTATTATATAGAACTAGAGGCCCGGTGCACAAAAATTTGTGCACTCGGCGGGGGAGGGGGGTCCCCCAGCCCGGCCTGTGCCCTCTCACAGTCTGGGACCCCTCGGGAGATAACGACCTGCTGGCTTAGGCCTGCTCCCGGGTGGCAGAGGGCAGGCCCAATCCCTAAGTGCAGCCCCTGGTCAGGCTCAGAGCAGGGCCGATTGGGGAGTAGGGGCGCCGCCCCGTCATGCACAGAGCAGGGCGGATCGGGAGGTTGCAATGCCACCCCCTGTCACGCACAGAGCAGGGCCGATCAGGGGGTTGGTGTGCTGCACCCTGTCAAACACAGAGCTGCAGGGCAATCAGG
>NW_005369827.1:4174260-4181680 GCF_000412655.1 Myotis brandtii | reverse complement strand
TGGCTGCTGGCCGCCATCTTGGCTGACAGTTAATTTGCATAAGGATATGCTGATTAGCCAATGGGAAGGGTAGCGGTCGTATGCTAATTACCATGTTTCTCTTTTATTAGTGTAGATAGTTCTTCTGTCTTATTTCATTTCAATTTACTACATTTTTAAAACTCTTGTTAAGTACTATCTTTTCTTTCACTGGTTAGATTAAAATATCTCTCTTCTGTTTTAAAGATAAGAGAATCAAATTAAAATGTTTTGTGTGGCTATCTGTCACTTACTAAGACACATAGTCATGTTCACATTACCTTTAATGTTTCTTGAAATTATCAATATTTTGACCTTCAGAGAAAACAAAGGCATGTTTCTAACACTCTCTTTTGGTCTCTTGTCCTGGGCCATATTTACTTTGCTAGTATTTCCAAAGTCAGGCTAAATAATAGAGCTAGCAACCTATGCCAGTTTTTTTATCTTTCCAGCACTAGAAATCTATAAGGTCTCTCTTAAACAATTAAGTAATTTGGGATATATTAGAAGTCTCTAAACAAATAAAAAACAAACAAACCAATAAGTAAGTAAAATAATGTCTCTTTAAAATTCATAATTAGAGAAATACCTTGGATTTGAGCAACAAATGTCCTATATAATAAAAGCCTAATATGCTAAGTGTCCCGTTGTCTGGTCATCCATTCAACAAATCAAATCATAATAGGCTAAGGCCACTCGACTGCTCCCTATGACATTCACTGACCATCAGGGGGCAGATGCTCCAACTGGTAGGTTAGCTTGTTGCTGGGGTCTGGTAGATCGGGACTGAGCAAGACAGACTGAACATGCTCCTGTGGTTCCTCCTTGGCTGGCCAACCTCCCATGTCCCTCCCTGATCCCGATGGGCACTTGTGAGGTCCCTCGGCCTGGCCTGTGCCCTCTCGCAATCCAGGACCCTTCAAGGGATGTCAGAGAGCCAGTTTCAGACCAATCCCGCTCAATGCAGGAGCTGCCCCCTGGTGGTCAGTGTGATCCCACAGGGGGAGTGCTGCTCAGCCAGAAGCTGGGCTCACAGCTGGCAAGCACAGCGGCAGTGGTGGGAGCCTCTCCTGCCTCCATGGCAGTGCAAAGGAGCAGGCCTAAGCCATCAATCAGACATCCCCCAAGTGCTCCTGGACTGTGAGAGGGTGCAGGCCTGGCTGAGGGACACCCCCTCGTCCCGCCCCGAGTGCACAAATTTTGTGCATGAGGCCTCTAGTAGAGATATATTTTCCATAATATGCATATAAGAAATCACATGTAGTATTAGTGGAAAAAAGCTAGATGCTTAGAATTTGATTCACAAATTTATTTAAATTATATTTTCAGTTAAACATTTTATATTATCTTTAACCAACTGCATGTAAAGAAAATGAAAACTGGGGCAAAAATGTGATAGAGTCCTAGGAAATCCATAACTTAACTGGACATACATAAAACATGCAGAGATGCATATCTATATATGTGTAGAAGGAAGGCAAACTTTACCTACCATTCAATGGAGAAGGCTATTTCTGTGACATGTAGTGAAATCATTATCCTACCACTCTTGTACCCACCACTGATTTTTGTCATGCAACACGAATCTTCATAATTATCAGGACTACTTATATTATGCAAATGCAGAACAAAGTTATTAACAATTAGACTGTCCAATCTATCAACTAGAATTTTAAAAAGGATATCTCTAAATTGTTGTTAATAGTCCATAAAAGTAGTGATTTATCATCTTGATTAGTATAAACATTCACTGTCCTGTGCTTTGTAAACAAGCAACAAATATGTTCATCTAGCTTCCTTTCATTAATTATTTTGTAGTGCATTAATTATTTTTATTGCATGCAATTATTTTCTGTCTGACCAATATTATCTCCTTTCCCTTGTCCTCCCCCTTCTCCCTTCATTTGAGGGACACTCCTCTTTCTTTTCTAGCTTCTCCAGAAGAAACAAATACACAGTCCATTCTGGCCACAGTTGTCTGGAGGCTAGGTGTATGGTTATCAAGAACCAATCACGGTTCTTCTCTGGGAATGTGAACCTGGGAACTAGGTAAAGAAATCAGCATTTTGGTGGCAGAAACGATAGTAAATGAGGTTCTCAAAATGTCTGTGTCCATGTTCCCCACTATGTAGAGAACAAAACTGGTTGGCCCCTGGTTTTCATTGTCTCTGTAAAGCAATAAATTCTCTTCATTCCCTAAGTTCAGTTTCTCTTACTTGCAATCAACACTTTCCTGCCTAATATATGCTTACTCTTCATGCAGCAGAAATTTCAAACATCTAATTATGCAACATTTCATACAAAAAACAGATAACATCTAATTATGCGCCATTTCATACAAGAAACAGATGATCATAGCTATGGAGAAACAGGAAGTAGAGACTTTCTTGTTAGATAATTTGAGTCATAGCCTAACTACATGGTCAGTTATTTCATATAAGTGATCATTAATCTATAGGTACAAAACATATCCCACAAGAAAGGTAGAAAATCATAAGCACCCTATCAAATCAATTAACAGGCTTTCAGATACTACGCTGTGTGTGTATAATGTACTTGAGGAGCTAATCATATTTGAAATAACAATTGTTCAAAATCCGCATTCTCATTTAGAATCATGAATTTAATCTAGCTTTCCATTTCATGGGAGAGAAATTTGGGCATGTTACCCTTTCTGTGCTTTATTATCCTCAACTATTAAATGGCAACAAATTGAGCACCTTCTTAGAATGGCTGTGAGACTTAAATGACTAGATAAGTAGATAGATAGATATATAGATAGATAGATATGTGGATATGATTATAGATATGTATTAATTAGAATAATGACTTGGTAGAGAAAGTGTATACAATATTATTTATTATTTTTGATAACTGCTAAATGCTGGCTTCTATATTTTCCTTCTATAATAGGAGCTATTTGAATAGCTCTCAATTCCTATTCTCTTTTCCTAAGCACACTTAGAATTCCTATAATAATTATTTCCTGACCTGCACACTATCACCAATATCTGAGGTGAAATTTTTTCACAAAACAACAGAACAACATTGGCAATATTCACCAAAATTACTTTTTTTATGTGAAGTTTACTCCAAGATATTTGTTAATTTTATTTGTAACTTGAGATTTTGTCATGATATTTTCTTGTATCTACATTTCAGTGGCGTATGATTTGTCCTTCTAAAATATGATATATAATATATACAATTTGCTTTATAAAATGATAGAAGACAGAATCCATGTGTTTTGCTTTCAGTGTATGATCCCAGTACAAACAGAATTGATGAATATTTAATACTGAACTGAACAATGAAAACAGGTTAGTGATCACATTTCTTAAACCAAATTGAAAATAAATAAATAGACATGCAAATTCATTCAATATTAGAGGCCCAATGCATGAAATTCTTGCAAGGGGCTCGGCCCTCACTCAGCTGTCCTGTCTAATTAGCATATTATGCTGTTATTATTATAGATGTTATTTAAGGTTAATATATTTTGAATGCTCTAAACTTAAGTAACTTTATAACAAGATTAGAGGGTCATCTTAGTTCTAGGACACTCATTGATATAAATAAGTTTATATAACTTTCTATCTAGTAAAATGTCCTTATAATCATACAGAATTGTATTAATTTTACAAGGGTTGAAATAGAAGTGTTTATCTGTGCACATGTATTTGTACAGAATTGTATTAATTTTACAAGGGTTGAAATAGAATAGGAGTGTTTATCTGTGCACATGTATTTTAATGCATATATCCAAAATATAATTTTATGTCATGCCATATGCACATTTATACATTAAGGACAAGCATTTCTGTGAACTCATTTTAAGAAGTTCAGTACAAATATGGCTAAATTAAAGAAAGCATTACATTTTTTTCCAATGGTAGAAAACTAAATAGAAAAAAAAAGAGAACTGTATGAAAAATTTAATCCTTTGGGGAGGAAGAGGGAGTAGAATCAAGGTAAATTCAACAAATCTATAAAAAATATGTCATGATTAATGTTACAATGTTTGGAGAAGCATAGAAAAATTAGAGCCTTGGTGATCTGGATATTGAATGATGGGAGTATGTCATTTTAAATATAAGATTTACAGTGAGTTTTGAACATGAAAATATGTGACTAGAGAAAATTTCATAAAAAGACTGAACAGATCAGATTAGTGCCTCCTGGATTTAAGCATGGAGCCCCATTTGAGACATGAGGTCTGTTTCCAGCCCAAATATACACATCTTCTCACCTCATTTTCTTGGAGTCAAAGCCTCAAAGAACCTTAGATCCTCTTTTTATAACTAAGTAGTTTTCAAGTCTCCTTCCTGTTAACCTCATATTTCTTTAAAGTTTTGAAAAAAGGTCCTGCTGTATATAATCTGATTATTTTAACTTGATGTGATATTAGTCAGAGAGAACTGAACGTTTATTTCTTTCCCTTTTAAAATCATATCATCTTTAGTAAATTGTAAAACAATTAATTTATAATATTCTTACCCAGTTATATTGTTTGAATTTTCCCAATGTGCTTGACATATCTGTTACAGCCCGTGTGGTAAGAAAGTGGAAGAGGGTCCTCAGATCTGCATTAAACACCACTTGTCAATCTAATATACAGGCTGGTAGTGAGGATATTTGATGTGTGTAGGGCAATGAGAATAAGCTCAAATACTAAATTATGTATTTGTTGCTGCTGTGCCATAAAGTCCAAACTATCTGGCATGCTTATAAATTTTAAATTCCACTTGCAGGAAAGATGTGCTCCTAATAACTGCCTTCATGGTGAAATTAAGCTTTAGAAACATGATTCCAAGATGTAACTTACTTTTGACTCTACCCAAGAGGATAATCTTCCTGTTTCCTGGGTTGTCTGCTTAAAGTGATTTAGAAGTACAAGTAACTGTGAATGAATCAACTCAAAGGCAACTCGTCACATTTCCCCCTGCTACTTGTTTCCTGTCAAGATAATGGCATTTTCAGTTGACACCATTGAGTAACAGCAAACATAACCCACAGTTTACAGATAAATGAACAAACTTCAAGTAATAAATTACCTACCAAAGATCACGCAGCCAGTAAAGTGGTAGGACATGGGATCAGGGACAGTTACGTAATTTGAGGGACTCAGTGGAAAATGCAAATGCAAGGCCGGCCCCTTGTTCAAAAAATCAGGAAAGAGGATTTTTTCTTTGTTTCAGTCTGTCTCTTTAGCTGTCATGGTGTTCTTGATTTCAGGGTCCTTTCAGCACAGGAATGGGGGAAATCTTGGGACAAATGCAGGAGACTCTTGAGGGTGCTTGGAGTCCTGCCCCAACTGTGAGTGGGGGGTATGCCAGGATTCACCTTTGAGAAACATATCTTCCTGCTGATTTGACACTGAGACGTCTAGAACTGGTTGTTCTAGTGAACGATCTATAGATTTATGTAATCTATAGATTTGTCTGCTTAAAGTGATTTAGAAGTACAAGTAACTGTGAATGAATCAACTCAAAGGCAACTCGTCACATTTCCCCCTGCTACTTGTTTCTTGTCAAGATAATGGCATTTTCAGTTGACACCATTGAGTAACAGCAAACATAACCCACAGTTTACAGATAAATGAACAAACTTCAAGTAATAAATTACCTACCAAAGATCACGCAGCCAGTAAAGTGGTAGGACATGGGATCAGAGACAGCTACGTAATTTGAGGGACTCAGTGGAAAATGCAAACGCAAGGCCCCTTGTTCAAAAAATCAGAAAAGAGGATTTTTCCTTTGTTTCAGTCTGTCTCTTTAGCTGTCATGGTGTTTTTGATTTCAGGGTCCTTTCAGCACAGGAATGGGGGAAATCTTGGGACAAATGCAGGAGACTCTCGAGGGTGCCTGGAGTCCCGCCCCAACTGTGAGTGGGGGGTATGCCCGGATTCACTCTCCCACTCCCCACCCTTCCCCCCATGGGCAGAGTCTGGCAGCAGTTTCTGGGTGGGTACAGGTGGCAGAGAACCCTGCTGGGGGATGCAAAAAGGTGGGAGAGGTGGGAGGCAGGGCATGTGTCATCCCAGGCTGTAAGTCCCTAATGCATACATCCTCCATTGTTCCATAAGCTTCACTTACAAAACACAAATTAAAGATAAAACTATTAAGAATTTCAAGACAGCTACTGTAGAGCATTGGCTCCCAGGTCTGGGTCCCTGTGTGAAGGCCACATGCACCTGGAGCTGATCCTACTCAGGACATGAACCCAGGTCATTTTAGTTCAGAATTTCATATTTTCCCCCAAAGCCACTGCCTTTCAAGGTTGAAGTTCATTTGTAGAGCGGCCTTCTTCAAGTGTAGCATTTGTATGGCGAGGGCCTGAGATTGAGTTCCTAGGACAGAACCTAGACAAGTGGTTCATAGATGTTGGCTTTTGAATTTACTCCGAAGGCATCCTCTTCAGACAAAAGTGCAGGCAGTTTACATTCTCACCTTCAGCAACAACTGATCCCTCTTACCAGAACAGACCTTATACTTTTGATATCATCACACTCACCAGGCACAAAACACATGTTCCACTTGGGACTTCAATTGGTTATTGAAAGTGTCAGAGCAGAACTAACTTTCAGCTTCATGTGTGATGATTTTCTCTCTGCACCATGCAACCCTTGCCTCATCTGCATTTGAGCACTTACTGCCTGGCTCACTGAGATATATTAGATCCTCCAGGTACCCAGTCCATGTTATAACTTTTAGTTATATCTGTATATGTAACAGGATTAGGTGTAAATTGGGAAGAGGATGAAATGGAAATGCTATTCATATCAATGTAAATAAATAAACCAAGTAAGATACTTTCACAAGAAGATCTTGATAACGTTTATATTGCTGTGTTTGCTCTACAAGTTAGCATTTACATTCATCAGAAATGATTTAAGATAAGTGTGCTTGGTTCCATTAATGGAACTGGAGTTTATATATTCTCTAGGAACATTTTAGACTTTTGAAATATCAAGTCTCTAAATATACTGTCAAATTGCTTACCGATAGCTTCTCAACTACAAAAGCAGTTTGCATTCATCTTTGCTTTTATCATTAGGGTGACAGGCATGTTAATGGTCCAGGCTTGATCTGAATGATGGTTAGAGCTTTCTTTTTCTATCTCTTAAAAGTCCTCTAAATCTTTGTAAGAAAAGGTAGTTAAGATTGACTATATCTTCCAAATTTGCTGAGATAAAATTTTCTAAATATTTTATGTGCTTAGGTACATGTGAAAAGTTGTAGGACTGCAGTATTTATTTTGGAATAAACTAAGGAGTCAGCTCCATCGATGATTGATTCTAATTATTTATATTTAATAGAGGTAATATGAAGGTGGTACTGTTTTTTTCATCCTTCCATATTTTCCCCCTAATTACCCAGTTGGTCTTAATTATATGAGAAAG
>NW_005369827.1:4102505-4155237 GCF_000412655.1 Myotis brandtii | reverse complement strand
CCCCCAAAGCCACTGCCTTTCAAGGTTGAAGTTCATTTGTAGAGCGGCCTTCTTCAAGTGTAGCATTTGTATGGCGAGGGCCTGAGATTGAGTTCCTAGGACAGAACCTAGACAAGTGGTTCATAGATGTTGGCTTTTGAATTTACTCCGAAGGCATCCTCTTCAGACAAAAGTGCAGGCAGTTTACATTCTCACCTTCAGCAACAACTGATCCCTCTTACCAGAACAGACCTTACACTTTTGATATCATCACACTCACCAGGCACAAAGCACATATTCCACTTGGGACTTCAATTGGTTATTGAAAGTGTCAGAGTAGAACTAACTTTCAGCTTCATGTGTGATGATTTTCTCTCTGCACCATGCAACCCTTGCCTCATCTGCATTTGAGCACTTACTGCCTGGCTCACTGAGATATATTAGATCCTCCAGGTACCCAGTCCATGTTATAACTTTTAGTTATATCTGTATATGTAATAGGATTAGGTGTAAATTGGGAAGAGTATGAAATGGAAATACTATTCATATCAATCTAAATAAATAAACCAAGTAAGATACTTTCACAAGACGATCTTGATAACATTTATATTGCTGTGTTTGTTTTATAAGTTAGCATTTACATTCATCAGAAATGATTTAAGATAAGTGTGCTTGGTTCCATTAATGGAACTGGAGTTTATATATTCTCTAGGAACATTTTAGACTTTTGAAATATCAAGTCTCTAAATATACTGTCAAATTGCTTACCGATAGCTTCTCAACTACAAAAGCAGTTTGCATTCATCTTTGCTTTTATCATTAGGGTGACAGGCATGTTAATGGTCCAGGCTTGATCTGAATGATGGTTAGAGCTTTCTTTTTCTATCTCTCAAAAGTCCTCTAAATCTTTGTAAGAAAAGGTAGTTAAGATTGACTATATCTTCCAAATTTGCTGAGATAAAATTTTCTAAATATTTTATGTGCTTAGGTACATGTGAAAAGTTGTAGGACTGCAGTATTTATTTTGGAATAAACTAAGGAGTCAGCTCCATCGATGATTGATTCTAATTATTTATATTTAATAGAGGTAATATGAAGGTGGTACTGTTTTTTTCATCCTTCCATATTTTCCCCCTAATTACCCAGTTGGTCTTAATTATATGAGAAAGGAGGCCCACCTTTGAATGCCCCCTCAGTATGATTTTTGCAGATCCATCAAAAAATTAGGACAGTGGAAATTATGTATAAATGATTTTCATGTTTTCAGATGTATTTTATCAGAATATTCAAAATTAGGGTACCAAGAATCAGCATGAGTAATTCCCTTAATAATTACTATGAAGTCAACTCAAGTCTAGTATACTTTGTTATTTAAACTCCTGGATCTTTCTTCTCTATCCTTCTTCCAAAGATTATCACATGATTGATTTCTTATATCATTCAGGTCTCATAGCAAATGTCCCTTCTGTAGAAGAATTTTTTCTGAACAATCTAGCTAAATTGGCACTTTTATTACATAGCCACCCCAGTCAAAACCCATTATCTTGTTAGCTTTCTTTTTTTTTTTGCACTAAATTTGAAATTTTCTACTTATTTGTTAGTTTTAATTATAAAAATGCCGTTGGAAAGTAAGTCTCACAAAAGATCTATCTCTATTTTTCATTGCTGTATTTGCATCACTAGAAAGGAGCTGATTCAAAGTAGTTATTTAAAAAGTAGTTATTGAGGACTACTAAAAAATAGTCAGAAGTATGATGGCATAAGACTCAACTGAAAAATGTTGGAACTGATCAACAAATCAGTGGTATACTAACAATGAAATATGTGAAAAAGAAATGAAAACAACAATCTCATTCACAACATAAAAAAATAAAATGTTTAGTAATAGATTTAATCAGATAAGTGAAAGATATATACAATGTAAACTGTAAAACTTTCCTAAGACAAATTAAAAAAAACACAATTGGAAAGATATCTTGTGTGTGTGTGTGTGTTGTAAGAATTTACATTGTTAACTTGTCAATAGTACCTTAAGCCATCCATAGATTCAGTGGAAATACTACCAAAATTTCAATATATCAGTGTTTCAAATGAACATGGTTTGCACCTTAAACTTACACAAGGATTTATGTCAATTATATCTCAATAAAAATAGTCATTGAGGGAATGAGTGAGTTGTATATCTTTATTACATTCTTGACAGTCACAGACAGTTACTCAACATTCATGCAAGGCACCCCTACTTCACTGATTTATCTGCCTGGAAAACAGAGCTACAGGAACAGCAAATGGTTTCTCTAACACCTTATCTCCAATCGAAGTTTTGCATTTAATGTAAAAATGAAGGCCAGATAAAATGGAGATTGTTATAACAAAAAAATAAATTATAAAATCATTTTTTCATATATCTTTAATATCATCTAAGGTAGGTTCAGAAGGAATAACTGTCTCTAAAGACACAATGATTTAGAGAAAAACAGTCTAGATCTTAGAGCTTAGATTTATCCAGTTTCACAGCTTTCTCTTATTTAATGAGCAGTTAGAGTTTCCACTCAAACAAAGGGGATTTGCTTACCACACCAGAGGAGGAGACTGGCTTCAATGTTCCTTTAGCATAGGCCTCCTACAGGGCACTGCATGCTTCCTATCTCCCCAACCATCTCTTAGCTTCCTCAGCGTGCAGATCTTACTAGTAGTTTCTCTGACTGGAGTTAAGCTTCTTCAATGAGGTAGTGATAAGAGTCACGCTTATCTTTTCCTACAAGATTCCAGGATAGTAATCCCTTGGAAAGACAGCCAGCGTTTTTCCCTGGGACCATAATGTAACATCATACCAGGCCTCTGAGAGGTCCCTGCTTGAGTGTATACGCTTCTCTGAACCAATCACCCTGGAAAAAAGGTTGGTTGTGATTAGCTTGACAGAGTTAGAAATTCATTTTTGTGTTCAGGAGAACAAGGTGTGTGTTTTTTAAATTTTATTTTTAAATTACAGTTGACAACACTATTTTGTATTAATTTCAGGGACACAGCTTAATGGTTAGATAATCATATACTTTCCAAAGTGATCACCCAATATTTTAAGTATTCACCTGGCAGGATACATAGTTATTACAGTATTTTTTACTGTATTCCTTATGCTATACAGAACAAGGTTTATTAATAAAATTAGGAGAATAAAAATTTAAATAAAGGGCAGACAAAAACCAGAGCCCTGCCGAAACCGGTTTGGCTCAGTGGATAGAGCGTCGGCTTGCGGACTGAAAGGTCCCAGGTTCGATTCCGGTCAAGGGCATGTACCTGGGTTGCGGGCACATCCCCAGTAGGAGATGTGCAGGAGGCAGCTGATCGATGTTCCTCTCTCATCGATGTTTCTAACTCTCTATCTCTCTCCCTTCCTCTCTGTAGAAAATCAATAAAATATATTTAAAAAAACAAAACAAAACCAGAGCCCTTACAGGAAATTATTACAACTTCTTTTTATGGCATAAAAATTTAAATAAAGGGCAGACAAAAACCAGAGCCCCTACAGGAAATTATTACAACTTCTTTTTATGGCCACATGACTTTTTACATATATAAAGTGTTTATAAAAGCCATCATCCAAATGCCTTCTACTTGATTATTTGTCAAATTCAGTTATGTGTTTGTATCTAAAACTTCTGACTCTTCTTTTGAGATTATCACATATTTTCTTGGTGATCCTTTCCCAGTTACACCTCAAAAGAGAAAAAAGTATTTGTATCATTTGAGTATATACCACAATTCCTCCTCCAAAAAAAGGAATTGAATACTTTCATAGAAAAAAAAAGTTGTAAAACCTAATTTCAGCTAGTAAACATTAATTTTAGAAAAACTTTTATCCAAAGCTATTATGAACAGTTTTCATACTATTTTCTAAAATATAACTTCCAGAGCAATCACCTGGCCTAAATATGTTTATATTATTTAAGAAGAAAAACAACCTTCCGTGCCCTACCAGGCCTCTGCGCTTCCCATAAGTAAAGGTGTCCTTGCTATTTAGAATAGGGGAAGAGAATACTGCTCTATTCTTTTAATTACATCTCTGGCAAGGAATAGGCAGTCTCCTTAATTCCTCACAGTCAATTTCAGTCATCACAGTTGACAAGACTTTTCTAAAGGTTTAGAATTCAGGAGGGAAGTCATTATGGCTTATAGCTGCTGCAGAATTTCTGCTTTCAGCGATCCCCGCCTTGCTCCTATGTCACAACCAGGTGGCATTGGGAGACATCTATACATTGCCATGTTACAGAATCCAGAAAAAACTGACTCCAAAGTTTACAAATGAAGTTCCTCACTTTAGGTGAAACCTGGTCTCCTGAATCTTAGATTCCTGGATAATTTCCCAGATAATTCGCAGTGGATAAATCTAACCTTTTAACGTCTCCCATCCACAAGACTGCAGTCAGGGCTTCTATAAGTATATCCAGAGCCCAAGTTTGAACTTGAAAAAGGTGTCTTGTTCAGGCAAATAAAAAACGGTGCCCCTCTAAGAACCACATCCACAGGAACACAGCTCAGTGACAAATAAAACCAAACAAACAATGAAGACAAGGATGCTCCTTCCTCAGTTGGGAGCCAGTGCTGTGCCCAGACAGGTGGTTTTTTTTGTGTTTGTTTGTTTGTTTGTCTTTTGTTTTTTTTTGTATATTTTTGCAGTGTACAGTTTACACAGCTGTGCATAGCAGCACAGGTATGGTTTTGCAAAAGTTAACAGTAATATTTCAACATAGTACATTTTCCCATGATCTAAGAAAGTCAGTCAAAAATAATAGCAGCCGTGTCCTCGGAGCCTACTGCATCATCACGCTGAGTTAGGTTGTGTTCTGCATCCCTAGTCCAGGTTGTTCTCATCAACTCTCTTATGGTAGTAGGTGAAGAGCATATAGCAGGTCTGGAGGTCCTGCAGCTTTAAGGGTCTGCATTCCAGATCCCCCAGGGACAACTGTCTGAACAAAAACATGCCCAACTTTGCCTAAATAAGCCATAGGATAGTCTAAATGTTTCCTTAGGAAAACACACACGCACACACACATTAGTCTAAGTGAAGCCTTTGCAGGAATATAAATCTGTTACAAAAGACAGTAAATCTACCTTACTGAATATAACACTTAAATGTCTGATCCATAAATTCTTCCTTTCAGTTGCTTCCCCACATTAAGTTCTTGCCTAACTCGCAAGGTTCTAATGATTGATTTATCTGTCACTGTCCAAAGGGAACTGACACAAAGATAAATTCAAGTTTTAACATGAAACAAATTTTTTTTCAAAGTTTAAATTACAGTCTTAATAACTTAAAACAACACTGGCCCCTTAGGCACAGTTCCCAACTAGGGAAATTGCTATATTGTCCAAGAAAATCTTGATCAGAGACACAGAAAAGCAAGATTGGAATGGATTCCAAAATAATCTTGAGAATAATAGAGCTTTGTTTCTTTTCTCTCTCTCTCTCTTTTCTCTCTCTCTCCCCTCTCTCTACTTCTCCCTTTACCTCTCCCTCCACTTCTCCCTCTCCCTCTACCTCTCTCTTCCTATTTCTCGTGGTTTCCAATACCGTTAGTTATACCATATTCTCTTCTAAATATATTCAGTGTCTATAAATTGAACCAGAGGAAAACTTCCAAGGTAATCTTGAATTCGATAAGAAAGAAGAGGATGATCCCAAGACATGGATTTAGTTATTTCTATAGTTATAATGTGGTCAGAGCCCCATCTCTGATTTATAGTTTATATTGTAAGAGCTGATCCCCATAATGTGTGTGATTTGGAAGTAGTTGAATATAAATGATTTTTTACTAATGTGAGTTCTGCACAAATCCTTTAGAAATAAATCCCAATTTTGCCTTTGCCCTGTTTGGATCCGTCAGAGTGCTAAGATGTCCATGGAGAATGAGATGCCAGATAATCTAGCAACTTACTTTATGTATGAAACTCATCTTAAAAAAAAGATACTTAAAAAAATCTATTGGGGATTTTGAATTTTACTTACCATATAACCAATTCCTTCTCTTGAAATTGATGAATCCTGCTGCCATATTTTTGAAACTTTAGTTAGAATTTAATATTTTCAGCGATATTTTTCAGACAGCATAATCTTGGACAGCTATTAGCTAGTTCTATATTATGAATATCTAGAGGATGATGCCAAGTTGCTAGTACTTTAATCCACACTTCATGATTTAAAATGGTGAGTTGCCTCTATTGGCATATCAATAGAAGAGTAAAGCATACAAAATTTAAAAGCTTCTTGGTGATTGAACTAACATTGCTGATGCAACCCATGTAAAATTATTAACCTCACTCTGCATGGAGAAGTCACTAGTTTCTTTTTTAATATTTATAATGCAAAGTGAATTATTATTTATTAATATCAAGCAATATTCAAAGAGCACCACCAAATTACATTTCGTAATGCAAACCATTGAGGGTATGCAAGTTTCAATAAATTCAATTGTAAGCAATTTCAATGAACTCTTACTGATTTATCCCATTACAATTATTTTCCTTCTCTATAGAATAAGAATAGTAAAGTTATTTTTTATTTGTTAAATGAAAACACAGATACAGAGTACAAGCCCTGATTATTTTCTTGTACATTATCCACATTTGTTGCCTTCACAAATTTTTCATCAGCTAAAATTGTCTTATTTGTTAATCTTGTATTTGTTTACATCCTGCTTTTACCAACTGAAGTATAAACTAAGAGGTCGCTTTTGTGCTCTGTTTAACAAAGAGTCTCTAGCACCTACTGCAACTTTGGCACATATTAGATGCCTCATAAATTTTATTTAATGAAACAGTGGATAATGAAGTAAACTATATTCTGGGTACATAAACTCTTCATTCTTAAACATTTATTTGCACCGGGTAGATGCAAAGTAGTCTTATAAAACATGGAGAATTATATTATCTTGTAAAAGACATGCAGAAAAAAAATATCAGATACACACAGGCTTAGTTTTCCACTGTACCAAGACTTATTTTACTTGGATTAGTGTTTAGATTTCTGATTCTGAATCAATAGAGGTCAGGCAAAAAAAAAAAAATCCCAAAACTTGTTATGCCAGATAATCCACTTGATGGAGGAAATGCAAACTAGATCATAGATATATAAAAACTACAGAATGCTTTGAGAGACTATAATAAAAGTATTGCTTCTTTGAAACTCTAAAATCTCATTTGCAAAAAAGGATAAAGGAATATTATGATTTCCAACCCTTAAGAAAGGGCTAAGAAGTTAAGTCTGCTTTAAAATAAGGAAAAACAAAACTATTTCAACCGAGAAGTCTGGTTTATTTTCAATTTATTTTAAACTCTGATCATTCAGTGGAACCATAGGTAACTTCCAATCTCCTCATTAACTAATTCTACTATGAATAATTATTTTTTGTATATATCCATTCTCCTATTGGTACTTGCTTATATTTAAACATCCATATAATCTCTTCACAATCAATATTGGTCCTTCTACTTTCCAAATCTATAACACAACTAAAGCCTATTTCATGTTAACTTGGAAGTATGATGGAAACAAAGAACACATTTTAACATATGTAATTATCCTTGTGTTCTCATTCCTCATTCCATCACTTGTTGTTCCAGTACATTTATTGAGTTCCTGCTCTGTGTCAGACATTGAAAAGTTTGCTATAAACAATAAAGATAATACTCTATTCTCCATTTAAATCCCAAATATTACATATTGATGATTATAATAGAATAGTTAGTATACTCTTAAATAAGAAGGGAATATCTGTTTATAATTTACTGTGTTCTCCAATGTGTTGAAATATAAATGTTCTTACTTTAACTAAATTTTTGGATACAATTAATCAGTGAAATAAGTTCTATGATCCTAAAAATTTACTACATATAAAAACCTAGCATATTTAAAACAATTTTTTTCATTAGCTGCTCCTCAATTAATACATGTTTATTGAATGGCCAGCAAAACTACCTACCAGCACAACACAGATTTACATCAGTTATAAGTTACTTCACTGAGTGTAAATAAGAACTCTCTTTCATTGAGTTTTCTGTTTTGCAGTGGGTTACTGAAAAATATGATAAAATTGATATTATTGGATATCGTTATAAATAGAATTCTCATGAGATGTAATTTATTTTCGATGTTCTAAGGGAAAGGGACACATCAATGTTATTTCCCAAGGTCATGTCTACTCTCTGTATGGCAGACACATTTGTAATATACCATAACTCTAAAAAGTGCTGGACCAAGGTTTTACCAGGTCACAATTCCATCATCCAAAGTCAATGGCTGCTGTCGAAAGATTTGCAACTACAGCAGAGACATTGAAATTTGTTACAAATGTCTAACAGCTCCCATTTCAACTTCTGCCATGTGAAAGAATTAATGCTATGCCATTTAAAAAGAAATGTTTTATCTTGCATTCACTTTCTTGATGATTAGTGGTGTTTTAATCAAGTGAGTAAAAAGACCAGCTATTCAAACGACTGAATACTGAAAAGGCCACCCAGTATTGCAGCCCACTCCCATAATTTACTGTCTCCTATTACATACTCTAAAAATGATCACTTTCCCTTCTCATAGGCAAAACACTAACTGTTTGACATAAGGTCACCACGCTCAGGAAATTCAGATTCAATTTTGCTCAAAGTTGACAACGCTATGTTATCTGAATAAAATTACTCTGAAGAATGTAGTATAGTAGAATTATATCAGAGCATACCAAATTCATTTTACTACCCTTCATCATTATGGATGTGAAATTGAAAGTATCATATGTTTATAAATTATACAAAAATATTTTTAAAATCTTAGATGACACATGTATAATGACTAGAATCTTTTAACATCCCCATGCAAAAGTCATACAAGAAATTCTCACATACGTCTTCCCATTAAATTTAGATTTTTGCAACCAAAGCATTGGAAATTGTCCCTAAATCTCATTCTTGGGATGATGTTTTATACTGTTTCTTACCTCCATTGACTTTTCTACATAGTAGCATTCAAACCATATTCATACAATAGTAGAGTACAATTTACCTGTAATTGTTTTTAATTTTCATGTCCATGGTCTAACTTTTTATTTTATTGATTTATGAGAGAGAGAGAGAGAGAGAGAGAGAGAGAGAGAGAGAGAGAAAGAGAGAATTCAAAAGCAGAGCCCACAGAAAAGCCTCCAGAAGAGAAGCCTCTAGAAGAGGCTGCCCCAGAGGAAGGAGGGGGGAAAAGACGGAGAAGAGGAGGAGGGGGAAGAGGAGGAGGAGGAGGAGGAGGAGGAGGTGAAGGAGGAGGAGGAGGAGAAGAAGAAACAGAGAAAGAGACAGAAACATCCATTTGCTATTCCACTTATTTATGCATTTCTTGGTAGATTCATGTATGTGCTCTGACCAGGGGATTGAACCTGCAACCTTGGTGTATCCAGACGTTCTAACCAACTGAGCTACTCAGTCAGGGCTCCATAGTCTCATTTCTTAAAGACACACTATTCAGACCATAAAAATTACCTTTTTAGCTCTAGCAGGTTTGGCTCAGTGAATCAAGTGTCGGCCTACTGACTGAATGGTGCTGGGTTCAACTCTGGGCATGTACCTTGGTTGCAGGCTCGATCCCCAGCCCTGGTCCTGGTGCCTACCTTTGAGAGGCAATCAATGTGTCCATCTCACATCTATGTTTCTCTCTCTCTATCTCTTGCCCTTCCTTCCACTATCTCTAAAAAATAAGTCAATGGGAAAATATCCTCAAGTGATGATTAACAACAACTTTATTTTTTGTTAATTTATTTTTTAAAAACTTTATTGTTGAAAGTATTACATATGACCCCTTTCCCCCCCTTTGACCTCTTCTAGCCCCTCCAATTATGTAATTTTGGTTTAGAATTCTTTAATGTACATCTGCTATTGTTTTAAGTAAGAAACATTATTTTTTAAATATGATGATTGCTTTTCAAAGAAGGGTTTTGAGAGCAATTCCTCCAAATTTGATTAAATAACTGTCTGTGCAAATATTGTTAAGAATCCTCAGAAGCAAGAGGTTAAGATAAAACGGATTATTGTAAGCTAATACAGCAATCACATTTAAATCTGTACTCAGGATGGTTCTATAGTTTTCAACCTCAGTGTCTGGATTACATGGCTAACATGTACCAGGATAAGAAGAAATAGAGGAGAAATAGGCTGGTGGGGTGGAGATGAAATCTCTTCTACAATTAGCATCTTGGATAGCTAATGGATTTATGAATAAAAGCAAAAAGCCAATTCTTTTTTAAAAATATATTTTTATTTATTTCTGAGAGGGAGAGGGAGAGAGAGATAGAAACATCAATGATGCTAGAGAAAAAACAAAACACATCTTTAAAAACATTATAAATTTGGAACAGACTGCTAAGGTGCTTGGACTAGGGACCAAGGAAATAGTGGAGCTGCTGAAGAGGAATAGTAGAGAGAGGAGTAAGTGAAACATGTTCACAGAGCACCTATAATAAGGGTAGAGTAAGTCCTTGGTTCATGAGAACTACATTATTACCCTTTGTTTCCCCCAGCATTTGGGAGTTAGAAGTTAAAAGGAAGTTAATTTGAAGTAAATTCCATAATTGAATCAAATAGATACATTTTTGCCAATGAAAAGTGTTGCCTATGTCTGGATCATCTAGAGTCTATAGAGAAGGGTTCTAAAGATAATATTTAGAAACTACATAGATTTTAAATCATCATAATCATTTTACTTGATTTATTAAATGTTGCAATTGACTAAAACCTCCTTGAAGACAGGGACTACATCCCAGTCCTCTTTATTTATTTACTAGAGACCTGGTGCACAGATTCATGCACCAGTGGGTTCCTCGACCTGGCCTGCAGGGATTGGGATGAAACCAGCTCTCCAACATCCACTGAAGGGTCACAGATTGCGTGAGGGCACAGGCCAGGTCGAGGGACCTCACCGGTGCACAATCAGGGCTGGGGAGGGACCATGGGAGGACTCCAGAGCATGTCCAACCCCTCTCGTCCAGTCCTGATCAGCAGGATCTCAGCAGCAAGCTAACCTACCAGTCAGAGTGTATGCCCCCTGGTGGTAAATGCACATCATAGCGACTGGTTGGTCATATGGTCAAACGAATGGTTGGACACTTAGTATATTAGGCTTTTATATAGAAAGAGATTTTTTATATAATATTTTTATTGATTTCAGAGAGAAAGAGAGAGAGAGAGGAACATCAATGATGATAGAGAATCATTGTTTGGCTGCCTCCTGCATGCCCCACATTGGGGATTGAGCCTATAACCTGGGCATGTACCCTGACCTGGAATTGGATCGTGACCTCCTGGTTCATGGGTTGATGCTCAACCTCTAAGCCATGACGGCCGGGTGTCCTAGTCCTCTTTAGAAAGTAACATTGTGCAGTGGATATAACCCAGAATTTGCAAGTCGTTTGTTGACAGGGTTGCCTTTCCCTTTTGATAGAAAGAAAATATACTACTAAGGGAAAATGTGTCTGCAGACACATACTTTGAAATTTTGGCTTCTCTTTATCAGCTCAGGATCTGATATAAAAAGTTATTATATTTTATGACTTTCTGCATTGTATCAGCTATTTTTGATGTGATTTATCAAACTTTCACTTCTGCTTTTACATACACTCACATGGATATTGAGGACATGTCTATCACCAAGAAGCTAAGCCATTCACTAACTCTCATACTTTCACGTTAATCAGGAGAGAGGAAGAAGTGCAAGTGAGAAGACTGTATAGACTCAGGACATCTTCCAATTAAAATAAAGCCAATTATGGAAAATCACATCCACTCTTAAACTTTCCTTAGAGTAGATTTGTGTTTTTCATTGGGTAAGAGATACAGCAATGGCTAGAGCTTTCAAAAACATTGAAAAAAATAGCACAGAATGCCAAGAATCGATAGTAATAGTTTATTCATAAGGCAAACAGTATAAATAGTTGAGTCTGACACTTTCTGTACATCACAAATTTCATGTTCACTAAGGACTGGCAGATTAATTACACAGACACTTGAGTCAGCAGATTCCCCTTTCATGAAAAACTGTCAAAGAGAAAAACATGTCTTAAATGCCCTCTCTTTGTTGATTACTTTTAAAATCAGCTGTTAATAAAATGTCAATATAAAGGCATTATTAATTTATAGTTTATGTATTTTTGTGAATATGCTTCTCAAAATATTATTCTTGGCTACATATTTTCATATTTATTTTTGTACCTGTCAGGGAAAGTCATTGCACTGAAGAGTATTTTCAACCCATTTTCAAATATTTATTAACCCACTCGATGCACTTCATTCAGTTTACTCTTTTACAAAAAATAGGTCACAGGTTAAATGAAGTTGTAAACATCTTGAAATACAGATGATATTTGAAAAGTAAATGAAACAGGGAACACATACTTGAAAGTAAAATATAGGGAGTCTAAAGGATTAAATTATGAACACCAGAAATTATTTATCGCCATTGTCTTGGATAAGCCTCAGAGTCACATCCTAGAAGCATGGAGTTCTTGTTACCATCTGGTGCTGCATCTAAGAAGATTAGCCTGGCTTTATGTCCTCTGCAGACATATCATCCTCCAAACCTGAAAGCACTTAGCACACTAAGTAACTAACTTTGCTGATCATAAGAAAAAGATGGAAACCTACTTAGCACCTAGATTATATCTGCTTAGTTTTAGAAAGTCTTACTGCAGGGTTACAGGAGAAATAAGCATCTAGTTACACCCAGTAAACTCTATTCCTTATGACTGATTCTAAAGGCATCTGGCTCTATTATATTTGCTTAAAACTGTACTTTATTTTAAACAAAGGGTTGTTTATATTGCTCCCCTTGTCACCTACCGTGATAGTTTATAAGGTGCTATATTATTTCATTTACTTGAGTGACTATTTGTACATATATTCATTGACTTCAGGTATTTTCATATTGTTGTCAGGATATTGGTATGTGTATGCAGAGAAATGCTGACAAGTCACCACACTCATCTATTGCTCAGAGAGATATTGATGGGACCTAAACCCACATATGAAAACAAACAACTAGAAGAGTTCATTTCTTTAAGCTTGATCCCTGAATATTTTTCTTACCTGCAGATGAAACAAGCAGTAGAAAGATGTCAGATTCACAATCCCCTTACACATCATATTTACTTGTTCCATTGTTATGCCATCAAGTAGAACAAAAATCAATACAATTACTTATATTTATCAAGTGCGCACTCTGTGCCAGACAGTTCTCTAAATGCTGTATATGAATCCATGCATTTATTCCTCGACGCCAACATACAAGGGAAATCCAGGTATTATACGGATTTATCAGATGAGGTAACTGAAGCACATAGTCTAATAATTTGCTTAACATCACAGAGTTGGTAGGTGGCAGAGCTGAGATTCATGGCTAAAGAGTTTGGCTCTAGAACCTATACCATTTAATACCATGCTATACTGTCTCTCAACATAAGTTGACATCTGAAAGTGCAGAATGACTTAATTTTGAAGGGATGAATGCTCAGCTTAAAGAAATTTGTGAGCATTTTCAACCACATCAATTATTACAAACTTCATCTGATTTATAAAACAACATAAAATTCAGAAATTGGTAAATCTGATTCTGGAAAAAAAATGAGTAAAAAAGTCAGAAAAAATGTTTTAAAAGAATGTAAAAGTGATAATAAATACTGCAATCATAATTGACATTGATAATTTTATTAAAAATACAATGCCAAATTGATATAAGAGAATTATAAAAAGTAGTAGTCAATAATTCATGGAAATTTTCTTTAAATATGAAAATTAAAAGTCACAATGTCTTCACATGTTTACTGGAATAATCTTTCAAGAAAAATATACTTATCAAGTTACATTATTTGTTCTAGATCACAAAATGTGAGATTAGTAAATTCATTATATGAAGTTAATATCATCTTAATTCCAAATTTGGTAATAACATAAAAGTAGTAAATGCTATATCAATTTCATACATGTATATAACAACCCCCCCCACAATACCTGAATACAAATACTAACTATAGTTAAACATCCTATATAATAAAGAGGTAATATGCAAATTGACCATCACTCCAACACACAAGATGGCTACCCCATGTGGTCAAAGATGGCCACCCCATGTGGACACAAGATGGCCACCACAAGATGGCCAGCAGGGGAGGGCAGTTAGGGGTGACTGGGCCAGCAGGGAAGGGCAGTTGGGGGCAATTGGGCTGGCAGGGGAGCAGTTAGGCGTCTATCAGGCTGGCAGGGGAATGGTTAGGGGGTGATCAGGCTGGCAGGCAGAAGCAGTTAGGGGCAATCAGGCAGGCAGGCAGGTGAGTGGTTGGGAGCCAGCAGTTCTGGATATCCCTTGAGGGGTCCCAGATCAGAGAGGGTGCAGGCTGGGCTGAGGGACTCCCCCTCCACCCCCCATGCATGAATTTCTAGTGATTCAATAATACCAAAATTGGATTTGATCCAAGAATGCATGTAAAGGTGGTATAATGAAATATATGAGTTACTAAGTAAATAAAAATTAGAATATAAATTTTGGATGTGCTCAAATTGTTAAATTGCACCAGTCAAGTTTTTAAATTAAATTTAATAGTAATAGAAAATTATTCTTATTTAATAAAATACTTTAAATCAAATTTTAAAAATTGTCTTTATATACAGGAAAAATGATTTCTGCTTCACCATTATTATTTATTATTTACTGACTTAGAATGGTTCAAATCACAGTTTTTTATTTTATTTTATAGTGGTGTGAAAATGATATGTACTCAGTAGAAACCATACTTTGTTTTTAGAATTTTGATATTTCACTAGAGATAAGTGATATAATACTCTCTGAGATCTGGGCAGCTACAAGGAGCCCTAACTCCCAGTCAACCCCTCAGGCACAAGGACAAGAAACCAATACTGTACAGTGTAGTACTAAATGCATTTTCAACTTACAATATCTTCAACCTAACATGGGTTTATTGGGACTTCACTCCATTAAATAGAGGAGCTTGTGTAGTATAATTTGGAAATTTTGGTCTGCTCAATGATACAAGTCAGCAAATAAAATCAGGAGTAATAAAGAGTGGAAGAGGAGGAATAATTATATTATGTAAAGATGAGATTATTTTATTCCTAGGAACTTCAAAAAGCATCTTACTAAATTAACCTGAATTTAGTAACATGGTGGATAATTTTACCAAATCAATATGCCAACAACTACTATGAATAGGCAAGCAAAGATGTGATAAATTTACACATCTTGCAATGGTTAGAGAAAGCTTTTTTCAGATTATCCTACAACTGAACTTTGAAAAATAAAATAAATGAGCTAGTGGAACCAAAAAAGGACAGCATTTGAGGTAATGGGAATGAAAGTGAAATAGCCTTTGACTGGATGTTTCTCTCTCTTTTAGTATTCTCTCTTGTCTGTTCTTACACATGAAACATTTTACCAAATTCGGTACACAATTCCTATCCCAACACTACTAAACTGTATACCAAATTACTTGGAATTAATAAATATATTTATTTTTAATTAAGTACTAGAGGCCCAGTACACGAAATTTGTGTACTTGGGGGGCGGGGGGCGGGGGGGTGTCTCTCAGCCCGGCCTGCACCTCTCGCCATCCAGGAACCTTTGGGGGATTTCCAACTGACGGCTTAGGCCCACTCCTTAAGCAGTCCTAAGCTGGCAGTCGGACATCCTTAGCACTGCCTCGGAGGCAGGAGAGGCTCCCACCACAGCTGCTTTGACTACCAGCCATTAGCCAGGCTTCTGGCTGAGTGGTGCTCCCCCTGTGGAAGTGCACTGATCACCAGGGGGCAGCTCCTGCATTGAGCATTTGCCCCCTGGTGGTCAGTGAGTGTCATAGCGACCAGTCATTCCATTGTTCGGTCAATTTGCATATTAGCTTTTTATTATATAGCATTTTGAGACACTATAAATTTCTCCATATGTCAGTTCAAATAAGGTTTTACATTTTCTTTACTTTTGTTATAGTTCTGGATAAATGTATGACAATCATAGTTATGAGTGGACAAGGGCAACTCATTAATTTTTAGAAGGTTGCCATTTAATTCTGTTACTAATAGGTACAATTTGTTCATTTTATTTCATGTCTTTGATGGAGTTAAGAGTGAATGCATTGAAGACACCTAAACATTCATTAATTATCTTTTCCTACTTCATTGATTTGAATAATATTGTGATCTTGCACCCCAAAGTTCTGGGTCCACAGTTCTGAAGAACACATTTGGATAAGTAGTGGATTATTCCATGTGAACTATCTAATAAAGCTTCATTTGCATTTATAATTAGTAGTAGTAGTAATTTGGGGGGGGGTATTGTTTTATAGGCTGTTTCTTTTCATTTAGAATTGGAACATCTCATTGAACTAACCAGCACAGAAGGGGATATTTATTTGATTGCATTGTGCATGGATACCAACATTTTTTTAAAATTGTATTGTGCATGGAACTGAAAACACACCAGGAATGAAGGCATTCTAAGAACATGATCCTTATATGCCTGACTTTTTTGTGTGTTATGTACTCATGGCATCTCAGCTGATCTTCAAGTCTGCTTATGATTACTGCTTCTTCCTAACATTGGCTCTCCATGACAGCACATGGTCCCCACTATACTCCAATCTTCCTAACGCATCTCTGCAGCTAATTTTCTTATTATTTTGATATTTGGTAGGTCAAATTTTAAAACTAGAGAGAATATGATTAGAAATATCATGAGAATATTATATTTGAGTTTTTGGGGTTTTTTTGTATTATGTCCTATTATAGGACTGTCTTATTGATCCACCACCTTTGAATTAGATAGTGTGTAGTCTAATTAGATGGTCAGAGAGGAGAGGGTTATTGAGGGAAAAGGGACAATAATTGATACACTAAAAGATGAGTTTGTCTATTCAGTTATTTGTCCAATAACATTTATTAAGTACCTACTATGTATCAGACATTATTCCAGGCTCTGAGATACAGCTATGGTCAAAAGAAACAAAATCCTGTTCTAATGTTATAATTAAGAGAGGAGAGACACACAGCAACTATTCAATATTTCAGGTTATAGGTCTTCTGGAAAAAAATAAAGTAGGATACAGGTATGAAAAGTGATAGGTTGTCACTATTGTTAAGTTAATAAGAGAAGAATTTTTCTAATAAAGTGACATTTGAAAAGATACATTCAGGATGAGATGAAAGAAGTCCTACAACTGCCAAGGGGAATGGTTCTCTAGGTATTCTGTGATGTGAGCATACTGGGGAAGTTTAAGGACATCAGTGTTGTTGTAGCAGAGAATGGCAAGAAAATGCTAAAAAATGAGATCTGAAAGGTAGCCAATGACTTTGAGTGTTACTTTTTGTTTTTTTTTTGACAGAAACGCATTTTAGCAAAGAAGTGGCATTGATTTGCTTATATTTTTCTTTAGAAAACTTATGATGGCCGTGGGCATATTATCACAGTGGCAAGAACGAGAGCAAGGAATTTTTCCTCAATGTAGTTGTGGATGATGCAGGCACCATGACTGACCTGTGTCTGTTTCAATTACATGGAGAGTTTGGATGATCAAATCCGGCACACACAGGGAAACAACCTACCACACTTAATGTTTATAGAGTGAACGAGAGCTTCTGATTTTTATAAATGCATATTTTAGGAGGATAGTAACAATATCAGGAAACTATCCTATTTGTGAAGAGCCAGCCTTCTGTAATCTTTATAAAGTTCAAAAATTACCTATGCTATTTTCTGTTGGCTCCTTTTACAAAGAGTTCTGTGTGCATTGAAAGTCTGATCTATTCATTTCATCCTCACTAAGAAATCAATTTTTAGAGCAAATGTTACAAATGAATATTTAATTTACTTGCAATTAAGAATGTATATTTACAGGACATTTCTTATTAATTAGCACAAACCAGAATGGCTAAACATAGAAAAATTTGACCTTCTGCTACAACCATTCACTAGGCTTTGCATTTTCAAACGCCCCAGAACTTGATTCAACCTGGTCATGTCTCCCTCTGTAAACACATCTCTTCCTAATGAGGTTCCACTCCCCAGGTGGTAGGCAAGTGGTTTAGTTCCTTGCATTTCTCTGCAAAGTCAAACACCTAAATCTCCAATTGACATTGAGGAAGGTTCTTACCCAGAAACCATCCTGATAAGCTGCTATTTATTTTAAAGTGTCTGCCATTTATTACTCAAAATGAGTGCTTTTCCCAAAAATGAGGTCTTTAGTACAAATATAAGCACAATACATTTAGTTATACACCTGAGCTCTAGTCCTATGAATCACACATTAGAAGAAAAACTGCACCCTATTTTAATTAGGCCTTTTTCACTTTTTTCCCTGGGGCTTTTTAAAAAATATTTATTAAAAGCCAAGGTTGACACCAAATAGTTGCACACTATGTTGTGAAATTAAGCCAACAAACTGATTTCTGAATGCCTGTGTTCACTAAAGCCAGGTGAATAAATAACGGGTCACGACATGTTTTTAGAAACATAAGAAAATCCTCTGTGTTCTTCCTGATCATAATTCCCCAAAGAAGAAATTATAAACATGGTCTTCCCATGTTACACATCATCAAATGATACTTCAGCCACCTAGTGCCAAATGTTCACTGTGATGGTTCACTTCAACCCTCTAGAAATGAATAACCTGCCATTTAAGCCACTAGCATTGCTTGCAATTTTGTTAAAATTGTAGTCATTTTGTTAAATATGGAGTCATGAAGAAAGTAGAGAGAGTTTCATGCACTTATCACTACTGAGCAATGTTTTCTGGCATTTTGAAATTCATCTTCCGCTGTTATACACAAGCCATGTATAAGAGAATCAATAGGGCCATAGTTTTGTTATTATTATACATTAATCTTTTGAAAAGGTTGTCAGAGGACTGGTACCTAATATTGTCAGAGCCAGTAGGTAATTATTCATTGCAGATTGATGCCATAATGTACTTAAGTGGCAATAGCTGCTTTCTTAAATGTTAATTGAGGACCTTCTTAATTTACAGAACTCTCTGTTGTCTCTGTGCAGCACTGAACTAGACCACTCATGTTGCAAATACGTTTCTCTGAATAACTCAGGTCTCCGTGATGACCATTTGCATTTTTGTCAGTGCAAGATAATGTAGAGAAGACTATGCCTGAAGACACAGCATGGACGGGACCAGCATGGACTGGGCCACCACGATCTCCTCCAACTTTATGATTATTGAGGAGACTTAGTGATATTATCTCCGGGTGTGAAAAAACTTGTACTTCTGCTGGCAATTATTTTTTATGAGAAACAACAATGATTTACATCTTTCATGTATTTAAATTCTGTAGGGCATATGCATTTTCAAGTACATAAATGAATCACATAAAAGGAACCATTTTTTGGAATGTCACATCAGCATTTTATGATATATGTTTTCTTGGAGGACACCAAAATAAAATTTTAGGGGGAAGTAAGGAATTCAATCAAATTTTTATTTTTGAAGACTCAAATAAGAGCAATTATTAATTATTTTCTGATGGGTTCTAGTTTTAAATTGGAGTAGGAAATATTTTTTTAATGTCACAATATGCCAAGTGTTATCTGCCTGGTATTGGTGATGGTGGTGTGTGTGTGTGTGTGTGTGTGTGTGTGTCAAATAAATTGACTAACTGTTAGGTTAAGTGGCTCAGGAGGCGGCGCAAGAAATAGAGAGTCCAGTGAATCAGAAAAGAAAGGAAAGGAAAGGTTTATTTCTGCGTCCCCGGGAGACCCACGTACCCCCCAAGACAGGGCACGTGGATTCACACCAACAGGGAGGGGGGCGCTTTTTTTATACTTCGGTTGGGTGAGGGGCAGGGACATGAGCTAAGGTATTCAGTTGAGGAAGTTTCAGCTGCAGGGGGGTCAGCCAGGTATTCAGGAATGAGTCAGTATCTGTGTGGGAGTCGGTGTTGATTCAGTGAGAAGCCAGTATCTGTGTCTGGCATGCTGATCTGTTAGACATGCCAGGGGGAGTCCATCATCTCGTCACATGTCTGCATGTATCCGATCCTGGGCTCTCTCCGACCTAACACTAACTACTGTATCTTTGCTCTTAGATTTTACCTTCAGATAGAAGGTGTGATGATTATAGTATAACAACTGGAACTGCAATCACATTTCACAACTTACCTAAAAATTTTTATGTACTATTATATTCTGTTGTCTATCAGATTTAGACAGTTGAATGTCCTCTTATTCATGTATTACTTTGTTAGTGAAAAGACCATGGAGTTTCATTTAGCAGTCTCCCAGTTACTGGTACTATGATTCTGTCACACAGCTTTGATGAACAGCAAAAAGAGTCTTTGATTCTTTATTTTAATTAATATACAATGGAGACTAGAAAGATTAATGATTCTTTAAAAGAAGTCTTGGTTTTTCTTGGTTCCATAGTAGTCAATTTTCAAACTTCTATGAACATGGTGATGTTCTCTTTGAATTGCCCTTGTAATTTTTGGAATTATTATTATCATCATCATCATCATTTTAAATGTTTTTATTCACTTCAGAGAGAGGAAGGAAGAGGGAGAGAGAGACAGAAACATCAATGATTAGAGAGAATCATTAATCCGCTGCCTCCTGCACTCCCCCTACTGGGGATCAAGTTTGAAACCCAGGCATGTGCCCTGACCGAGAAGTGAACCATGACCTCCTGGTTCATGAGTCTATGCTCAACCACTGAGACACACCAGCTGGGCTGGAATTATTTTTAATTCCTTGCACAATATTACCACACATTTCTTCATGTAGGGTAATTTCTCACCTGAAATAGGATCTCATAATTACTCACCGGCCAATTTCAAAACCTGTTCATATTTTCTAATCTCTATGCTAACAATGAGATCTTCATACATAATATGAATTGTTAATGATATTATTGAGGCCTGATTGGTATATAAAAAGCTGTGCATATTTAATACTACATATACAGATTTATGAGTTAAAGGATGAGTATAAACCGATGAAGCCATCACCACTATTAAGGCCATGAACAGATCCACCACCTCCCAAAGTTTCCTTCAGCTCCCATTACTGTTATAGTTATTGTCATTGTTTTTGTGGTAAAAACACTTAACATACAATCTTAGCAAATTTGAAGTATGCAATATAGTTTTGGTAGGTGCAGGCATTATGCTATTTAATAGTTCTCTTAAATATGGAGCCTTTAAAATTATTTTTGTTAGAAGATTTTCAACATTTTTAGGAAATAATTTTTATATTATAGATAAGGAAAATGAGTTATATTGCTATCAAAAGGTGTGAAAATTAAATAAATATCTAACTTTTCTATTTTCCTGTCTTTGGATATATCAGGACATTTATCGGGGCAAATTCTGTTTATTTATTTGATGCACATTTTGTGTTAAAATTTGGTTATATGTACAATATAATACTCTGAAATATAACGTGATCAGGATGATGATTCTATAAACAAGATGACCATGGACAGTTTGGTTTGGATATGTTTCAACAACAACAGCAGGAATAATAATGCCAACCAGCATTTATTGAGGGATTGCTAGTAATGGAGCTAAGTGCATTTTAAACATTAAAGGTGAGTGCTCAGCCCTATGAAATGAAGGTGTATTATATCTCAATTTCACAGGAGCGGTTATTAGGAAAGAGAGAAGGTAAGTGATATGGCCTCACCGACTCAGCAAGTAGCAACACACGATCCGCACCAGACGCCATTCTCATCCTCTGACCTTATAGAATGTTCTTTTCCAATTGATTTTGAACTTCTGGGTTGTCATGCTATCTTATACAACAGGAATATACAGACTCCAAATTATTAATGCTTTTTTAAAAAGAAAAAATAATAAAAAGAGATGAAAAACATTACAGAGCAGAAACACGCTAACCTTACAAACAACCAGCTATGGTGTAGAAGCCACATACTAGACTAAGGTTGAAAAACTTAATTTAAATATTGACTATAACCCTTATTAAAAGACATCTTGAAATTTCTGAAAATACTGTGTGTGTTTTTCTGAAAAGAAGGGGTCATAATTGCCACTTTATAATTTTTGTAAATATACTATTCAATATATGCTTTATGTGCAGGCCTTTTATAAACGTGATGTTTTTATGAACATAAGCATTGTCTTATGTTATCAATGTCTTATCTAAGACTGATACTAGATAATTTACATAAATATCTTTGCTATCCTATCACACGTGGGCACTTAAGTGATGTATCTGTTGAGTTAGACATGTGATCTGGGTGATTTTGTTAGAGTAGCTACATGTTCTGCCATCATCTCCCCTTCTGTGTTCCCTGATATCAGTGAAATGCATTTAGAAGAACCTGTAACAAATTTTAGTGAAAATTTAGTTAAAACCTTCTTTGGTACATTAAAAAATGGGGGGGGGGCGTTATTTGCCCATATTTTGATTAGTAGAAGACTGAGGTTTTAAGCCCTAGTGCTGACAACCAGACTAAGGGTTCTCCCTACAAGCTCTCTTCCTGGTTGGAGTATTGTCAGCCTATGAACAAGGAAGACATTAACAAGATAATAACAATGAGTTACTTCACAGGCCATCCACATAAATTGCAAAATAAAGTAATTACCATTTATGAGTTCAAAAGTGGCTTGGGATTATTGAAAATATCATAGCATTTCTTCTAGGGGTTACCTTGTTTGTATAACATTTATCAATTGGTGTGGCAGAATCATCCTATTCTTTTGAAACATTATTCTATAAATGCATTCAAAAAGTCCATTTGTGTAATGCAATGTTTTGGATGCTTAATTGTATAAAGGGAGGATGACATTATGTGGCATTAGTTCAACATGAACTTTCACTTTTAAATCAGATGGAGGTTTTCAGTCTATTTTCACCACCAACTACCTGTGCAAATGTGGGAATTATAATTAACTCCTTTAAATGGATCCAACTTTTTGCATCTGTACATAATTTATTGATAGCCAATTATATATCAGCACATTTTCAACATTCTTTAGGTCAATCATAATTTTAATCCTACAATTGCCCAACATAGAAAATATTTTTACCTCTGTTTTATGAATGAAAAATCTGAGGAGAAGACAGTTTAATTACTCACAATCACATGGCCAATACATGGAAGACCTGGGATTTTAACACATGTATCTGTCTATAGGAAAGGTATTTAATGATTACATTGTACCCTACCCTTCCTACTTCTACAGTTCTACAATTAAAGATTGATTAAGATAATGCAAACAAAACACCTAACACAACACATATAAGGGTTATTTATTATTACATACTAATGCAATCTCACTAAATCTGACACATCATTGAAAGCCATATGAAAAACATATAGAACCAAGTACATTCTATGTCTAAGTTGTGTTTTTTATGACAGTGTCAAAATCTATGCTTATAGGATGAATCAAATAAACAAAATATAGTGTTTTGTCCCAATTAACTTCCTTATTTTCTCTTCTGCTTTTACTGTTATCATTTCACTGTTCATTAACAGTTTCATGAGTGGGTGAGCATAGTCAGGACAACTTTATGAAAGCTAATCATTTAATTTATCATCCTTTATAAAAGACATGGGTTTTAAACAAGAAGATAGACATGAAACATAGTGCTTTAAACTAGCCTCAGGAGTTTAAAGATTCCTATTACTTATGCTACCTGTTTCCCCCATGGCCATGGCAATGGCCATATATAACAGAATCACTGTCTCTCCCCATTCCACTTCATTATTCTCAGCCAACTATGTGACTAGAACCTGTCAAAAAAGATCATATTATTTTGATGTTTTCATGAATAGAACATTCAGATTGAGAAGATACAAAAATCACTAAACTGATGCAAGCATTTTAGAAGTTCAGAAAACATTTATCTTCAAGTGTGTTTTATAGGCTTTCATCATTCCAATGGAATTTCTTTATATGTATTGGTCACAAGTGCTACAAAATATTAATTACCCCTAGTTTGTGGTGCATTAAAAAAGTGCCATGCCTAGCGTCAACCTATGAACCAGGAGGTCACAGTTTAATTCCCAGTCCAGTTGTGGGCTCAATCCCCCGCTTGGGGTGTGCAGAAGGCAACTGATCAATGATTCTCTCTCATCATTGATGTTTCTACCTCTCTTCCCCTCTCCCTTCCTCTCTGAAATAAATTAAAAAAATATTTTAAAAGTGCCGTAATGCCAAAATTATGGGCTGGAAATGTATGTCTTCATTTGTCTGATGGTTTGGGCCTGCTGTATTCCAAGTGGATCATGGTACTGTTTTAGGGTTTCGGTGTTCTGTTTATTGAAGATCACTCTGTTTGAAATGGGAGAAAAGCTGAGTTAAATCCATCTTTTTAAGTTTATGCCCCACTTTAAATACTTGTCAAAGATGGCTCATATTATAAACAGCAAAGCCATTCTCATCTTTATATGTGCATTTGCAAATAAATGAATAAATAAATAAAGTTTTATAATATCCTCAACAGAAGCTCCCCATGGTTTTTATAGAAAAGCCATTAGCTGAATTTAGATTTTCAATTAATTCTGGAATAGAACTTTGCAGGAAGACACAACACATTTTTAAAATTACATGATATTTGTATAAAGTTATTATTTCATTTTTATGTTGATTTCTGGGGTAAGCTTGTTATAACATGGTTCTGAAAATTATAGTTAAAAACAATTACTGCATTCTGCAATGGTTTTAGAAGAAGAGAAGAATCATGGTGCAGCTTACCTCTCTTCCCCATAGGGATCTTATTTTTGAAATATATTAGAAAGATCAAGAATAAAGCAGAAAATAGATATCAACTTGGGCATCTAAATCTTGGGATCAATACGGTCAGATGTGCCTGCTGAAATATGACTGAGTCCAGACATTATTTTCTCTTACCCAAGTCATTACATGGGAAAGGATTTCAGCCCTCATGTCTTTATCCATTTACAAGTGAAAGAGAGTGACTGCGTGGGTCTTTCTGCTAGGAAGAGTGGAGAAGTCATGCTTGGCTATGCCTCCCAGATAGGAGAGATGTTCAAGAGAGTTGGAGAAGTGACCAGAAGGTAAATGTGAAAAAAATTAACTGGGAGGAATTGAAATGCCTGCTTTCAAGACTTACTGCAATCCTATAGTAAACAGTGTTCTATTGGTTTAATTGTAGACAAAAAGATAAAAGAAAATAGAAAGTGCAGAATAGACCCCCAGTTACACGATGGATTTTTTTTTATAAAAGTTGTTCAAATGATTTAATGAGAACAAAAAATTTTGGACATGTGGTATAGAAAATGTTAATATATTCATAAATATGAAACTTGACCATATTACATATCAAACAGAAAAAATAAATTGAGATGAATTATAGACCTAAATATTAAAGTGATAAGAGATAAGCTTCTAGGAGGAAATAAGAAAATATCTTCATAATCTGTGTCAGCAAATATTTTTTTTGACAGAACGTGGAAGCAAAGGGCTTCTACTTTGACTATTAACTAAATTCTATAATAAAAAAGAAACAATTGAATAAAATAGGCAATAGATATAAATGGACACCACACACACATACATAAAATAGAAATGACTCAAAAGCACATGCAGGAATGCTCAACATGGTTTTTCATCAAAGAAATGTAAATTAAAACCACAGTGAGATACTCTTTTTTCATCCACAAAAAATGGCTAAAATTAAAAGGCCTGACAACAACTTGGTATTTTTGTATGTGGAGCAACCGGAACTCTCATACATTACTGGTAAATGACAAATTGCAAAATCACTTGAGAAATCATTCTGGCAGTTTTTCATATAATTAAACATGCATCTGCCCTATGACCTACCAATTTCATATCTAGATATTCACAAAAGAAAAATTAGAACATATCCAAGAAAAAGCTTATACAAGATATGGAATTGGTAGGTCATAATTATCAATGTCCCAAACTGAATTACTCAAATGTTTATGAGGAAAGAAGGGATAAACACATTGTGTTAAGCCCATGCAATGTAATCGTACTAAGTGTCTTCTTAATCAACTCCAGGTTCTATAACAAAATACCATAGACTGAGAGACTTAAACAACAGACATTTATTTCTCATAGTTCTGGAGGTTGGAAAGTAAGTCCAAGATCAAGAATGCAGCAGATTTAGGTCTTGGTGCAGGCCTTCCTCCAAATTTGCAGATGGCCAAATTCTTTCTGTGTCCGGCAAAGACAGGAAGTTCGTCCGTCTCCTCCTATTCTTAGGAGGGCACCAATCCCATCATGGGGTTCCTCATTACCTCATCTAATTACTTCTAAAAGGCCCCACCTCTAATAACATAATATTAGGGGTTACAGCTTCAAAATATGAATTTTGGGGAGACACATACAGTCCATAACACTCAGCAATAAAACCAATACGATACTAAAACATGCAACAGCATGGATAAATCTCAGAAACATTATTCTGAGTAAACAGAGACATGTACAAATAATATATACTTGCCTAGTAGTTGAGCATCAACTTATTAACCAGGAGGTCATGGTTCAATTCCTGGTTGCGGCTCAATCCTCAGTGGGGGTTGTGCAGGAGGCACCCAATCAATGATTCTCTCTCATCATTGATGTTTCTATCTCAATCTCTCTCTCCTTTCCTCTTTGAAATCAATAAAAATATTATTTTAAAAAGAGTATATACTCTATTATTTAATTTGTATGAAGTTTCTAGGACAGGCAAAACTAATCTGTGTTGAAGAAATTTAAACAGTAGTTGTCTATTGTGTTGGGGGTCTGGGAAGGGCAGGGCAAAAAGGAACTTTCTAGGATGATGGAAATGTTCCATATGTTGATAAGAACATAAATTTTGAGTCTATTGTCATTGAACTATATTGAACTATATTCTTAAGATCCAGGTATTTCATTTTATGTAAATTATAATTTAATTAAAAATATTATCTATTTACTGAAATATGTTTATAGACAATGAAATAATGAAAAAAAATAAAAGCACTACCATTCTTGATCCAATCCACTACCCATGGTAACCTGCTTTTAACCTCAAAATACACCACTTCTCACCATTTGTACTATAACTCTACCAATATAATATCTTTCTTAAACTACTTCATTAACTTATTGATTTATTTTACTATTTCACTTCTTATTCTCCTACTGTTATTTTATTCCACAAGTAATGTCAACAGTAAACAAAGCCAGATACTAGTTAACACTGTAAGATAGATTTATTCAGTAATAACTATTACAGTAGGGTAGAGGGTGTAGCCTGAACTGAGCTCAACTTTAATTTGTGTAGAGGTGCCTGAAGAAAAAGTGAGGCAATAGAGAAAATGATCAGCAGGAGGTTAAACAGAATCAGGGAAGAGGAACTTTTCAAAAAGTGAGAAGGGGGATGTGATTGGGCCATCTGGGTTTGCCAAATGGCACTTATTGAAGTTAGGCTATTACCCTCCCACAGAGACTGGGGGAAGCTCCATCTTCAGGCGTTGGCTGGAGAAAACACACAATTCTTTGGCAGCCTTAAGCCTTCCCAGGCAGTTAATTAAGGGGGCTGTAGTCATGCTTCTAGGGAACCAGCTTTGAGCTGTTAGAAACTGCGCTCTTATCTGTGTGTGTGTATGTGGGAGTGAGAAGGTGGATGGATCATTTGTGCTGAATCTGTAGTTTTTGTAGGCCAGGACACCTCAGAAGAGTATGACTAGATTTTAGTTAAGGGGACAGTTTTTGTCATCAGCCAGAGAAAAAACATTTTTTAAAGTTAAGTTTTTAGCATCATTTACAAGAAGTTTTCTAATGGCTTTCTATAACAGTAAGAAGAATCAACCTTCGTCATGTGATATGTAAGGATTTAATGATCTTCCCTAGTCTGTCCATTCTCAATCATTCTTAACATTCTCCTCTTAACATTCTGTTTCAGCCAGCTGATATTCACTGAATAAACTAAATATTGCACTGTCATAAGTCTTTTGTTCTTGCTTCTTTTTTTACTACAACTATCTAATTCACTGAAGCAATGACCTTCTCATTCACATCCTTTCAGAATATTTAAATATCACCTCAAAGAACCTTCCATGAACTCCCAATCTAAAATTGCACCCCACCCTAAACTACTCCACAGTCTGTTTGATTTTATGCACAGCACTTTTCATTATCTGACAATGTTTCATATATTAGTCATAGGTTTATTATTAAATAATTTTCCCCCTCATAATGGTATATGCTCTTAAGGACATTTCTCTTTTCCACAGCTCTATTCTCTTTAATCAGAAGTCTGCTTAGCAATCAGCAGGTGCTCAGTAGATGTATACTAAACAAAGAAAGAATTAAATAATTTTCTTACTGTGATTTTACACCTTTATCTGAAAATATTATTGTTGCTACGTTACAGTTTAATTTCACCTATAGTATGAGGACACTAACTTTCTAGTCACTCAGAAAGAGGGACCATTATTGGAGAAGTTGTCTTAAACTCACTCCCAAAGAATATACTGGCAATTTGAAGACATTGTGGATAGGAAATATTGAATCTGATAAAATATAATAAAGAATCAAAGCACTTTTTCATTAACAACACATTGATTAGGAAAATAAGCAGTGACCCCAACATAGAAGAATGGCAGGTGATGAAGAACTCTTAATTGACCCTTGTTCAACAGTGTAATTTAGTGAATTTAAAACTCCTTTCCGTTGAGTCCAATTTATACCACTACCTGTTTAGGATTCTTTTTTCTCATCTGATAGTTTCTGGTTTAGCAAATTAATAGAACTTGTCTACCTACAGAATGCTCATTTTTGGACCTTTGATCATCTTGAAATAAAGTAGCACTTAAAGAAAGAAGAATTGTCATTTGATGGTGATAATAATGACTTTTGTACGTTACATTTCTGTAGGACTAAGGATTAGATATTTGTCCCAAGGAAATGGATGCCTTCTGAATGATCAGTAATCTCCAGGAAAACAAACGCACTTGGATTGCTACTCTTAAATTAAAACTTAGGGGCAACGCAGGGGACAAGGCGACTGATCACAAGTCTCTCAAATTCAAGTACCAGATTGTGTTCTGATAAAGATTTATCCTCCAGTGTGTTTTAAAGGCTTTCATGTAGTTCTGAGGCCCCAAATTCTAGGAAACTTGGTCTGATCACCTGGAATTCTCATCTCTTCCTCTGTCTCTCTCTCCACTCCCTATTTTTTTTCTTTGAAAACGATTAAATAACTAAACACAAAGCTGGCTAAATGGCTTCCTTGCTCATTTCCATCTAATCCCACATATAAACTTTTGGTATTCTGTATCTCACCACCAAAATAGTGAGGTAAGGTTATTTCAAGCAAGATGTAACCAACTAGTGTGTAGAATAAATGCATATTTACTCCAATGTCAAAAAAGAACCGCTCTTGAAGGCGTAGCCGGGGCAGTGGTAATGGCCTCTTGTGTGACCCAGCAAACCTATAAGAGAAAGAACCAGAGACAGAGACATTTACCCCACTATGGGCAAGTGAGTAGGAGAAATCAAGAGAAGTCTGAGTCATCTTTGATGTATAACAGTAACAATGTTTATTTCCTAGGTCTTCGGGGCTAAATATATAGTTTATAAAATGTCAATCGAGGCTTGTCAAGTTCCTTCAACTTAAAAATTCCTTAAATTTGTAAAAAAAAAAAAATAGTAGACCAGGTGATGGAAAAATTTCTTTTTTGCAATTTCTGAATCTTTCACTTTTTACTTCTTTGCATCATAAAAATAATCCATGCATTTAATCTAATGAGGAAGTTCAGTAGAAGGATGATGATAGTCAACCTTTTACAGGCATCAAATAACCAGGCAAATAAGATTCTCAGAGTAGTTGTCTGGATTCTCACAAGAAACATAACCGATTAGAGATTATGTCAATATCTATCAGAAATTTATCATAAGAAATTGACTTACACGTTTATGGAACTTAAGTACTCGAATTTTCATTTGGCAAGTTGGAGTCCCAGGAGAGTTGATAGTTTAGGTCTGGTCCAAGTTCAAAGGCCTCTGAGAATCAGGAAAACAGATACATACATTCCAGACTGAAGGCTGATAGGCTCAAGATCCAAGAAGAGACCATTTTTCATTGGGAGTCAGAGAGCAGAAAAAGACCAATCAATGTATCAGCTCAAAGACAGTCAAGCAGAGAAAGTTAATTCTTCCTTGCTCCCTCTTTGTTCTAGTCATACCTTCATTGGACTGAATGAGGACAACCCGCATTAGGGAGGTCAGTCTGCTTTAGGCAGTCAACCTATTCAAATGCTCTGCTCATCCAGAAACACCCTCACAGACACACCTAGAACATCTGGGCATGTCATGGCCAGTAAAATTGACACATAATATTAACTCTCATCTTCAGGCATCTTTGAAAACAAAACTTTGTAGGAAGCCTTATTGACTTTATTTAAAAAAATCCTCAATTTCTGAATTCATTACTACATTTTTTTCTTAAGTTTTTCTTTCTTTTACTTCCAACGTGTTATATTTTCATCATATAATTTGTATTGCTTACAAAGAATATATTGAAGACAACAAAAGGAAATGAAAACAGTTCTAGGATTAGCAATATTCATCCTTGCCTTATATCAATTAACTTGAATACTTAGGGAAGTTCTCTCCAGTATCATTTAGTAGCTTATAATTTTTCTTGATGGCATGAAAGATTACGATTGACTCATAGGGAGGAATTTACAAATTGGAAAATTGTCCTTTACTATTTGCCCTTAAGGCTGGTATTTAAAGCCTTCTGTACTCTGTTCTTGGTTAAGTGTTCTTCCTTATTTCCTAGTACAATTCTTCCAAGAGTCTCCATGCCTCTCAGATTGGTTAGCTTACTGCCTTTCACCTTTGACCCTTGTCCTGGCTTCTTGCCACATGTTTTCCGGAATCTGGGCTTGTGCACCACAGAGTCAGAATGAAAAAGACTCTTTAAATGGGATGAAAAAAATTAGATTTGTGTTTTAGCACCACCACTACCATCTGCTTAATCTTGTGCATAAACATCTGTCAACTGGGTACAGTATACATTATATATGTTTTATTCTTTTAATAAGCATAGATTTAGTTTATAGTCAAAACTTCTGTATCATAACCACAAACCAGTTCTGAGTCTATAGAGGCAGAAAAAAAATTCAGTACTATCCAATGTTACAAAATCATTTTCCATGTTTATATTTCCATCCTGTTCTTCTGTGTTTATTGTGAATCTTACTCTATATTTTAAAGGAGTAGATCAGGTTAATATTTTGAATTATTTTAAGGTCCCTTAAATGCCACCAAAAATTGTTAATTTGATTAATAAAGAGAGTTAATACTTGGTGATGACAATAAAAACACTATTTGGGGGGAAACATACTTTTAAAATTCAGTCCAATATTTGATTGACATGAAAAAAATTCAAAATAGATTCAATAATAAATGAAAAAAGGATGAAGAACAAATTAAATTCACCTGGAAAACTAAATGTGTCTGGATTTATTGACCAACAAGAAACCATGGAGTAGCAACTATAACTACTTCTATGTATAGTACTATACCGACCATATTAATAGGATTGAATAAATGTAGTAATAAAGTATCCAGTTTATGTGAAAGTGTAAAATAATGTTCTTGGAGCAGAATCATTTGACTCTATATCTTAAAATTTTATAGAATATTGAGTCTATTATATCTCTGAAATGAATTTCAAAAATCACTGGTGCCTTGAATTTTAAAATGGGCTTGTATGAATTCATGCATGAGTCATCTAAAGAATAAAGTAACTAGAAAAAAGAAAAAAAAAGAATAAAATTACTACATGAAGCACTTCAATTAAAAAGAAGTTATTTCTACAATAAAATAACCAGAACTCCACTACTGTGAAAAGCTGCAGTACTAATGATGGTACAGAACTCAAGTATATGTAGATAAAACGGATTTTGGCAAAACATAAGGCCACAAAGTCACCATTAAAATTAAATATATGTAAAACATTTTATTCAAAAATGTATATTTCTTGTAGTGCTACTAAAAGTATGACAATTCTTAGGAACTTAAAATTTAGAAAAAACAGCTTTCATCTTCATAACCGCTATTGCCAATATCTCAACCCATGTCAGATAAACATGAAAGGAGACCTTTTTATTGTAAATATTTATTCAGAGAATAGAAAAGATGATTCATTCTAAATGAAATATAGAAAATCACTTGTTTACAATTATGTAATTGATATAAAACATCCATTGTATGCAATTATGAAAATCATAAATTAAAATCATTTTCAAATCATTAAATTGAAAGAGTAATCCTTAATATGAGTCTGGCTTCAAATGTGATATTAGCAGATAACAAAATTCATTATTGGGAGAGAATATTATTTTCTAAAATTAAATCATAATATGAATTATGAATTACATCATGTTGGTTTATGTAATTGAATTTACACTCACAAGAAAGTAATATGGGAACATAAAGTTCTCCACATTTCATTTTAACAATGGGTATTATCAGTCTTTTAAATTTTTGCTCACCTGACACTGGAAATTCTCTCTCATTCTATTTGCATTCATTTAGTTACTACTTTGGGGAATGTGAGACAATAAAAACTATATATATATTGATCTCTGCCTCCAGGAACTGATGACCAAGGCCCTGATTATAAGCTTAGAATTTTCATCTCCACCCCTCATCCTCTTGAGAAAGGAAAAGGGCTGAAAATGGAATTAATGATTGATCATAACTATATGAGGAAGCCTCCATGAAATCCCCAGAGTACTTACCCTGTGGGATCTGAAGCTATCTCCAGGTACCTACTACCAGAATTCAGTTAAATTGCAGGGCACTCAGCTGGTGTCACAGAGAATTGCTGGTGGGAGAAGGCTCTCACACATTGGGATCTGAAGCTATCTCCAGGTACCTACTACCAGAACTCAGTTAAATTGCAGGGCACTCAGCTGGTGACCAGAAGTGTTAAAAGGGAAGTGTTCCATGTGAAGGTAAAGGAGAAAGACACTGGAGGAAGACTAAACTTTTTTCTAGCTCAGGAGGAGTAGACTACTGACTTCTTTTCAACACAAGGGAACATGTTAGTTTTCGGTTACTATTGTAAAAAATCACCCTAAACTTGTGGCATACAGCATACAAATTTATTATCTTTCAGTTCTGCAGGTTAGAAATCTAATATAGGTCTCACTGGGCTTAAAGTCAGGTGTTGGCAGGGCTGCATTTCTTTCTGTGGGTGATGGATAGGATCTATTTCCTTGTCTTTTCCAGCTTCCAGAGGGCACTCACAGTGCTTGACTCGAGATCCTATTTCATCCACCTTCAAAGCAGCAGCATCAGGTCAGCTGCTTCTCACACTTCACTCCGATTGCCTCTGCGGCCACTTTCTTTAGTTTTAATGATCCTTGTGATTAAATTGGGCTCCAACAGATAATCCAGGATAATCTCTCTGAGTAGCAACCTTAAATCCATCAGCAACCTTATTTGCCATTTTTCATATAATGTAATATGTTTATAAATTCTAGCAATTAGGCCATGGAGCAATTAGGCATCATTAGAGGCCCAATATTCTATAAATTACAAGAAAGATGGTTAGTTATTTGTGTGCGTGTGTCTTATTTCTTCTGTTTATATCCTTTACATTGAAATCTTTTATTGATTTGTTTTGAAATCACTATATGATTTCTTCATATAAAATCATCTTAAATTCTGATATCTAGTATAAAATTAATTCCTGCCAAATAAAATGGAATAGGAACAACTTGAAATAGTATCTAGTGTTAGTGAAACAGAAGTGCTTTTCCAAACTAAGCACTTACAGTGTATGTGTTCTTGTGTGTTTAATTCTATTTAACTCATGTGCTCAGAGCAGTAACGTTGAGAATTAACTCAGCTCTCATTTACCATGTGATTAGCTGTATTTGTACATTAATTTTTAAGCACATGAGCCACATTATATCTTACTCTTTTAATCCTTACTTTAGGATAATTGGTTAGTTGGCTGACTTCAATAAGTATTTTTTTTAGTACAAAATGTTTATTTGATTCTCTTGCCATAGTAGCCAGCTGTAAGATGACCCCCAATTATCTGAGTCTCCTGGAATTTCCACCTTTGGGTAGTTTCCTCACACATTTTACAAGGGTTGGTCTGTATTATCAATAGAATGGAAGACATGATATGTCACTTTTGAGATTAGATAATAAATGCCACTTTAGCTTCTGTCATTCTTTCATATTCTTTCTCTCTCAGATTGCTCTAAGGCAGCAGTTCTCAACCTGTGGGTCGTGACCCCTTTGGGGGTCGAACGACCCTTTCACAGGGGTCGCCTAAGACCATCGGAAAACACATATATAATTACATATTGTTTTTGTGATTAATCGATATTGCTTTAATTATGTTCAATTTGTAACAATGAAATTGGGGGTCACCACAACATGAGGAACTGTATTAAAGGGTCGCGGCATTAGGAAGGTTGAGAACCACTGCTCTCAGGGAAACTCACTATCATATCATGAGTACACTCAGGCATCACTGTGGAGAGACCCATCTGGAAGAACACTAAGACTTCCAGCCAAAAGTCAGCTGGAACTGAGGCCCCCTGACCAGCCATGTGTGGGAGCCTTTTTGCAAGCAGGTTCTCGAACCTCAGCTAACCTTTAGATGATGCAACCCAGGTGAAAGACTGAGTGGCTGTAACCTCAGGAAATCCTCTCAGAAAGGACCACTCAACTACCTTGCTCCAGGATTCCTGGCCTCAGACACTTGAGGATAATAAATAATTATTGTTTTAACTCATTGAGTACAGAAATAATTTGTTATGCAGCAATAGATAACTAATAAGATCACTGTAGTTCCAAATGCAAATAGTCATGGACTTAATAAGAAGATGATAAGAACAGGCAACACGGAATTTGAAGATAAGTCGTGGAAATGCCTTTTAAATTAGAATATATTTATTTTAATTTTAGCCCACACTGCTTGTTTTATTAGAGCTCAGAATATTTAAAAAGTATTAAAGAAAAAACTTCAACCAAAAGATAATTGACTAAGTGGTTTGCATTTTTTAAAAGTTTTGTTTTTGTTTTGTTTTTATCAATATTTGACCTCCTAATAGTTCCTGGCATAGGAGAACATGTATCAATTCCATACAATATCAGCTTTCACCCCATAGGTCAGGCTATGGCAGTCATTTTGGTAGTTCTAAGCACAACTGCATGATGACATATTTTTTTTTCATTTCTGTAGTATCCTGGTCCTACTACTGTGATACTAGTCTCTTCCTAGTTTGCCTTCATTAATTATAAGTCCTATTCCAGCTTCTGCTGGGGCTCAGACAAGTTTTAGTTGTCTTCCGAATTCTCCTGATTTATCATTTGTTCATAATTCAGATCTTTGTAGTATCAGAGTGAAATCCAGGCTCATGCACTTACTGGCCATAAAGAGCCTTTTCTATTTAACAGCTCTTTCCTACAGATTTTTTTTCTAATGATCTTTATATTCACAATATTCAACTACTAAACTTCATCTTCAAAGACTAGCAAATATAGATGGAGCATGCTATGTTGGACAATAGTAATTGGGTCCTAAACATATTAGTTTGAATTTTTTTTTTAATCTAACAGAGTCATAGGCCACTTAACAATGGGTATATGTTCTGAGAAATTTGGCATTAGGCAATATTGTCATGTGAAGATCATAAAGTGTACTTACACAAACCTAGATGGAACTTACACACCCAGGCTAGCTGGCATATCACCATCACATATGCGGTTCTACTTGACAGAAACATCATTATATGGCATGTGACTATATATTTGGAATGCATAGGACTTTTTAAAAAATGACATGAAATAACTATTATGGGGATGAAAATAGAGAAAAGTTATACCAAGCAAGGGTTGGAGAAATCTGAATGTGTCCTACAGCAAATCTGACCTACATCACCATCTTGGCTAGAAATAGTAAACTGGTCAAAATTTAGGGCCTTTGTACATTTTTAATTTGTTCAGATACTTGATGATAAGATTGATTTCTACACATTACAAATGAAGAAAGAGGAAGACACAGAAACAAAAATAAGAGTATGGCGTGCTGCTCTGAAGATCTTGGTTTCGCATAGAATTTCCTAAATCTTTTTAACTCTAAAAGTTTAAATGACAAAAAGAAAATGAGCTAGTGAGCATACTTCAAAGACATTTCACAGATACCAATTCTTATATTTATTCATCATTTTTCTATATTTCTCCCAACCTGTTTAATTTTCATATGAACATTAAATCACATTAATTGTGACAGCTTTCCTAATTTATTCAACATGTTGGTTTACTTCATGGATAAGCATTCATTTCTTGTCATCATCCATTAGTAGAATATTGCTGTAAGAAATGAGCAATCTGCTATATTAAAAAGAGATGTGCTTGATTAGCTTGAGATTCTTTTTGTTTGCATGTGAAAAAGGTTAATCAACTAAAACACAGGTTTGTGTTTTGTTTTGTTCCCCCCCCCCCCCCCCCCCTCCTCTGGTTGATAGCTCATTATCAGGGCCATTTTGGTATAGATTAGAATTCTGTTGGCAGATATTTCTAGTTAAGACATTGTCTATATGCTGCTGTTATATTCACAATTCTCTCTTTGTATTACTGTTTTAAGACATTTTGGGTTTGAGTGTATGCACTTTCCTTGATTAAGAAATCAGATCATCAATTCAAATTTAAAGTCCCATCATCTGTTATACTTTTCCTCTGTTTTTATAAAGAAACTAGAGGCCCGGTGCACGAAAATTCTCAGCCCAGCCTGCATGCTTTCACAATTCGGGACCCTTCGGGTAAGGTCCAGTCCCATTGCAGCATGGCTCCGGTTCCCCGGGCCTGCAGGTGCGGGGAGGGACCAAGAGGCCAGTCCGATGGCAGCATGGCTCCATTTTCACAGCTCCCTCCCGCTGCCATGTCGCAGATGGCTGGGACCCAGGATTGACTTCCGCCTGCCGGCGGGACCCTAACCCAGTGTTTGCTTGTCCATCAGGATGTTTAGGTCATGACAGACCCTAGTTCTTTATATTTTAGGATTTTATATTTTTTATTCTTAACATTAAATGGTATGAGAAATACTTAAATTGAAGTTTAGATTCCTGTTTTGTTTAAAAAAATTATATATTTATGTAGTCAATTTGATATATTAGCATTATAGCCAATTTCAGGACTATTATATGGTTCTAGATATTTTTACTTTAAGCATTTTTGTCATAAACATCTTTGCCACACCATTTTCACTGCAAGTATTTCCGCCACAAACATTTTCACAGCACAACTAATTGACCGTGAGGCAATTTTGTTGTAAAAGATAAAATAACTGGCTGACAGTTTGGTTTGCATTTAGCAGACTTAATGTACTTAAATCTTGTCAATTTGGTTTTATTTCTCCATTGACAAAGTTTTTGCACTATGCCCACTTTTATATTATACTAGAGGCTCAGTGTACGAATTCGTGCATTGTGGGGTCCGGCTGGCCCGGCCCCAATCGGGGCCAATCGGGGCTGAGGAGATGGAGGGAGGTTGGCCGGCTGGCCTGCCCTGATCGGGGTCCCATCAGGGGCCCAATCAGGGCTGGGCCGGCTGGGGAAAGTGGCTATGGGCGATTGGCTGGTGGGCTCTACCCCCAATTGGGATTTGGGGGGGCTGATTGTGGGTGGGGCTGTGGGTGGTGGGCTGGCCCTGAAAGAGTAGGGGACTTGAGAGCCAAAAAATCTACATTAAAAATCTAGATTATAAAACTGTCCTTTCTAGTTTTATAACTTGACTTAAACTTTATGAGCTGCCTAAAGTGGTGATCTGCTCCACACTGAGTCAAAAACATTGTAAATGCTAAAGAATGACAGGGTATCAGTACATGCATGAGGATATTTTACTCAAAAGGAGATAAAATACTTATAATTTTGCTGATTTTATAACTTCAGTTTAAATACCACTATTTTGAAGACTCTTAATTATTAAAAGGGAAAGGAAAATGTCTTCCCATGAAACCTTAAAATATCATCAAAACCAAGTTTTAACAGATGAGATCAAATAAAGTTAAACTCCCTATTCCTGAAAATATGGCATGGTCAATTTCTAGGAGGTAAGAAATTATATGATAAGAAACATTTTTAGTAACTTTGTCAGACAACTATGATGTAAAAGAGTTCCTCCAATTATCTCTGAATAAAAAACATTAAAACATCCTGCTGGTTCTGTGACCGATGTTAGTTTGGCAGGCAACTAATACCCATTTCTAGATGGCTTTTAGAAGAGGCAACCACATGTGTTTATGCAAAGACTAGTGGCCCGGTGCACGAATTAAAAGGGAATTAATTAGAGGAAATATTTTAATATTGCTATTTGCCCTTTATAATAGAAGTGTCAGAGATGAAAGAAAATTAGTAAAATGTATATGGAAATCTCCCTGTCAGAGTTTGGGGTGCGCTGTGGAACCCAGAGTCAAGTCCCCGCCCACCCGCGTGCGCCTTGAAATCACGCCAGACTGAGACCCGGCCGGCTCCACCCCCATTGGACGAGACCCAGACCCGGCCGGCCCCACCCGTCAAGGCCCACTGGGGCGGGGGGCACAGCCTCCGGTCCCCCGGCCCAGCCTCAGGTCCCCTGGCCCCAGTGCCGGGCTGGGGGACACAGCCTCAGGTTCTCCGTCAAGCCCTGCTGGGTGGGGGGTGTGGCCTCAGGTTCCCCACCCGAGCCTGGTGCCACACAGCCTCAGGTCCCTGCTGATTGGTCATTACAGCGTCACAGCATGACAACCATGTGCATATTAGCCTTTTATTATTAAGACTAGAGGCCCGATGCACAAAATTTGTGCAAGAGTAGGCCCTCCTTCCCCCAGCTGCCGGCACCAGCTTCCTTCTGGCACCCAGGACCCGGGCTTCCCTCGCAGCCCTGGCTTCATCCATAAGGTTGTCTGGAACGACGTCCGGTCTAATTAGCATATTGCTCTTTTATCATTATAGATGATATAGTATTTGCATATAGCCTAAGCATATCTTCCCATATACTTTAAATCATCACTAGATTATTTGTAATCCTAATGCAATGTTAGTAGTTGTTATATTGTTTAGGGCATATGATAAGAAAAAAAGGTCTATCCATGTTCAGTACAGACATAATCATTGTAGGCCTAACTATGGTACATAGTACATGTCAGCAACAGTGCCACTTCAAAATATTTTCAATCCAGGGTTCATTGAATTCACAAATATAGAACCTGCTGATATGGAGAACAGACTGTGTTTGTTTATTTTTTGGTAATGTTCTGGGGGTGTGTATGAATAAATGGCCCATGAGACCAGTAAAAAGACATTAGACGAGATGCTTCTGCTCAGAGTTCTCTAATTCATATCGTTCACCTGCAAAGGATCCTCATGAATAATTAGTAATAATAATGCTAAGAATAAATTCTAAAAGGTGTATGCACACATATGAATTGTGCAGTTTTGCATATACTCTGGGTTCAAGAATGTTTTGGGGTCTAGGGAGTCTTAGAGGTATACACCTGAGTTTGATGCTATTGTAGGATATGACATTTGAACTTCAGAAGATTTGAAATCATAGGGTGAGTAAGAGTCATATTAGAAGATATCAGTGGAAAAGGAGAAAGAACTAAACACATTATGAAATTTTTTTCATAGGAGTTAAGCTAGTTTTGTTACAACTCCATTATCACCCCACTGGTATCTCATTAACATCAGTGTGCATCCCAATCATTAACATTTTAAGAAGGAGAAAGTTTTCCTGTTAAATGAGAAGTTTCAAAAGGCAAATAAACATAAACTTCAGGAAACAAAAGCCACCCAGGGCCTCCATAAAATCAACCCAGTACAGATCTCAGCATTTTGGTACGTTCTGTTCCTGTCTTAGAAAAGGGCTCTCTTTCTATTACGGAGAGGAGCTTTGCCTTGCTCCTTCTGTTCTCTGCAATTCTCTTAGAGGTGGGGTTCCAGAGGAAGGATTCTTACCAATTCAGCCAGCTTAATAGTTGTTGATTCTTTTATACTAGGTCACAGTCAAAAACATTAGTCAACACATTAGTGACAATTCGATGAAATGTTATTCATTTTGAAATTGGCAGGATATTTATGAATCATAGTAATAGTTCAAATGTTGGGGATATAAAATGATGGCTTCAGCTTAGATGGCCTTTTCTAGTAATGACAACCTGAAATAAAAATAAATACATGCGGTTGGACAAAGGGAATTTGTGCAAATTTCAGATAATAAAAAATTTCCCTGGATAGTCTCTGTTTGCACACACAGCTCCACTCTCTATACTCTTCCAGGTCCTGTGAAGCTGACCTTGGTGGACTGCATCAACTGGGTCCCATTCTGGGAAATGAGATACACTGGTAATCCCTGCATGTGGGGGAATCATGATAAAAATTATTAGTAAGATGTCATTGGATGAAGAGCATGTACTGAGCAAGGCTTTAGGAGATACACTGTGATAACCAAGGCATTTAGTCATTATGGTGACAATGGTATCACCAACACTGTATGGTCAATAGGCTGCCATTTTCAACCATATTCCAGGCCATTTAGATGGAATTTCATGTATTTTACATGAGAAGTTCCATGGTAAAATAAGTTCATAAAGGCTGCACCAAATTTAAACCGATTTAATTACTGTAATATGATTTAAGATACCATATTATAATTTTCAAAACAAGTTTTAAAAGATTCTTATTCAATGTAGCATGACTTGAATTATGCCTGTTAATTTTTAGTGTACCATATTGAAGTTATTTCATAAACTTGTCACAAATGCATTTACCTTACTCATGAAGAAACCAGCAAGATTGTAAAGCTGATTCTAATATTATTTTTTGAAATGAGCAATTAATAAGCAGTGGAAATTAAGCATGAGAATAAAATTATTACATTATATATGAAACTAGTTAATAACCTATAAATCAATGGAATCATAACCATAACCTTTGAGGTTATGTCTATCATAAAGACATCATTTGCATAACTTTTAGACAACAGTCTTTTAGCTAGCGAATAATTCCATGCAGTGGGGGTTCTAATCGAGATAAATGGCAAAGTCAAACATTGATGCATTCTCCTAGAAAGGTGAATAAGCCAGGTAGCCCTGTTAAACGATGCCTAACTATGATATTGAAGGTACATACTATCCTCCCTTTGCCTTATCTCAAGTTCTAAAGTGTTTGTTTTTTTGTTTGTTTGTTTTTTTAGCCTTACTAAATAGTAATCACTAGGTTGCTGGGAGGATCAAATCCCTCCCTTGCTCATGGGAGTGGGAGTGAGGTTTCTGGGGTACTGCTGAAATAATAATTTTCAAAAGCCCCAAGGGAGAATGAGAATCCATGCCCCTTAAGGCAGTCCTGGAGGAGATACACCCGGGCTTCCAGTAGAGCCAAAGCAAGGCCAGTGTCCAGAGTTTCCCTTCCGTGTTGGAGTCGGGTGTAGTTCAGCATCCAAGCTAATGACAGTCCATCAGTACATTGTGTGGAGTCCCACACTGGCCATGAACCATGTGGGTGCAGGGGAGGTCATCCCCCTGCAACAGGAGTCACAGAAGCCTGGTGGCCAGAGAGAGAAGAAAGAGTGGCTCCTTTGTTTAGAAGTTTCAATATTCAGATTTTGCAAGCTTGCTGTGGCCACACTCATCCTGGCCACTAATTCGTTCTCAGGTGTGACAGACAGACAAACACCTCCCAGTCACTCAGACCTTACTGGGTATGTGTCTAAACTGCCTTTGTCCAGTCCCTTCCCCCCATCAACCAGCAGAGCACAGATCTGGAGAGTATTAAATGCAGCTTTCTGGCAAGGCTGTGCAATGTCATGCCTATATTATCTACTGTCTCCTTCATTCCATTCCTGTTAACTAATAACCAGGTTATTATAACGGCATCACCTATTTTTATTTTGATATTTAATCAAATAGATTTGCCTTATGTTTCATTTCTCTGCAATCAATGAAATCTGGACAAGGTTATAGAATAAACTCATGATTATTCACTATAAAGTAATACACATGCTTAGGGCAATAGTAATGGCTTCCCAAACTGTGTGTCAGCCAATGGGCTTCGTTCTGAATACTTTACAATTCTCATAATAAAAATTTACATGCACACACTCAGAGAAGATTTTTTTAAATCATCAAAATTCCTTAGACTAGTAAGGTAAAAAAAAAAAAAAAGTAGATTTTTCTGAAATCACCAGTTCAGAACCTCAAAACCTGAGATTTGGAATCCAAATGAACCATTGAAAAATAGACTGCCTCTTAGGTGTTGGAAGCACCATTAGAAATTGCTTTTATATAGCAGTTTAGAGTTTCATCTGCTCACTAGGAAGCAAAACGTCAGAAAATAATGAATCAACATTATATATATTGAAGTTGCAAGATGGGAAGTAGGGTTTAGATCAAAGGTCCCTCAGAGACAAAACTTATGAACAAGTGATTGTGACATTGAAGGGTGCATTGCTGCCTATTTTAAAATTCCTATTCACAGCCAGTGGAGCATACTGATGGTTTTGTGTTTCTAATTTTTTTTTATTTCTTTTTTAAAAAATCTCCTATAAAAGAATTAGGTACTTGCATAAACAAAGCTACTGATAAATTTATAGAAGTGTACTTTTTTGAATATGAAGATAGGTCATAAATAAATTACTACCAATTTAGATTAACCACAAAGATAACTTCTCAATCCTGGAGGTTTATAGATATAAGTGAATTAGTAGATTCAAAATTAGAGGATAGCACAATTTGAAAACGAGGTTCTATAGCTTCAGTGGCAAAGTTACTCCCCACTTACAGAACACAAAATTAATGATTGTCAACTTATTGGTTTGGCAGAGACTCAGAATTTAGCTAGGTGAGTTTTTTAGAAAAAAATCTGTATTGATTGGCAAGGGTCAAGTATGCTACTTTTCTAGATGGTTACTTCTCTTTTTAACATATTTGGATTTTGTTATTGGGCTCTGATGGGTTAACCTAAAGCCGTGGTAGCCAAACTGCGGCTCACGAGCCACATGCGGCTCTTTGGCCCCTTGAGTGTGGCTCTTCCTAAGCCTTAGGAGTACCCTAATTAAGTTAATAACAATGTACCTACCTATATAGTTTAAGTTTAAAAAATTTGGCTCTCAAAAGAAATTTCAATCGTTGTACTGTTGATATTTGGCTCTGTTGACTACTGAGTTTGCCGACCACTGGCCTAAAGCATGAGTATTTGGGATGTACAAAAACCTTTGGTGAGGTTAAATAGTTTGTGGCTGGAGGATGCTTTTTGGCCATAAATCAGAATGAGTAGCCATGTTAGACATCAGATAATTCTAGGCCATAGACCAAAGGGTGTGACTCGGTCCCAGGAAACAATGCAATGTCTTAATAGGGGAGGTGCTCTAGAAGTAAGAATGGCACTGTTTTAATAATAGTATCTTTCCAATACTCTTAGAAAACAGCAAATGATATTTAAATTTGCCCTCCCATTTTTTTATTTCAGTTTTTTTCTCCTCATTTAATTATTAACAAATGGCCCTGGCTTGGTGACTCAGTTGGAGTGTTATCCCATATACCAAAAGTCTGATTCCCCATCAGGGGACATATGTACCTAGGTTGTGGGTTTGCTCCCACCTTGGGGCACATCCAGGAGGCAACCGATTGATGTTTCTCTCTCTCTCTCTCTCTTTCTCCCTCTCAGCATTTTTTCTCTCTCAAAATCAATTACATTATTAATTAATGTTTCTCATTTATTAACTTTTATCATTTTGCTTAGTAGAGCGATATTAAAGAAAAATCTTAGAGTTGTCATAAACTCTCATGAAATTAAATGTCATTTTATTCTCAAAATGACATTTGTTTTCAATATACCTCATTAATTTAAACAAAAACCTCTAGAACAAATAAATTATAGAAATAGTAAAAATAAAAAGATAAATAAAACTAAGTAACTAAGAATAAAAATAAACTTTTATATGCCCAACTATGTTTTAATCAATTAAAAGGTATTGAGATTTATAATTTGCTTATTGTTACTTAATGAAAAGTACGTTGGTGATCTAAGAAGTATATGGTAGTTGATCAATACAAATTATGATTTATAAGTACATACTTGTGATATTAGGTCTACATATGACAGTTTATTATTGAAACTGACATTCATTTCTGCATTTCTACATAATAAAATGCAATCACCTTTTTGTAATTCTGAAAGAGATTTTTAAAATGGATAGAAAATAAAAGAATATTACTGATTAAATAAAGATATTCATAATAAAGGTGTTTTACAGAATCTCCACTACCCCCTGGCAGATAGTATCTTTTCTTATCAATTCATTAAAACTGTCTTTCAACATTTTATATTTTAATAAGTAAACTCTTATTTTTTAAAGTCCAGATAGTATCTTTTCTTATCAATTCATTAAAACTGTCAACATTTTATATTTTAATAAGTAAACTCTTAGTTTTTAAAGTTATTAAAATACATGCATTTGTGTATGAATATATATTTAATAATTCATAAATATGTTCCAAGTTAGCCACTTTTAAAAAGAACTGTAGGAGTTATGTTAGCCATAGAACTAAGTAGACATTTATTTAAACTCAATGCACAAATAACCTGAAGAATAAAATGGAACCAGAAGCACTGATACATGAAACAGACTGGAGGATGCCAGAGGAGAGGGGTGGGGAGTGAATGGATAAGAAAGGATTAGCTAAAGAACATACATGCATACCCCATGGACAGGGACAATAGTTCAGTGAAGCCAAGGGAGAGGGAGGGAGAGGTGGAGGTGAGCCAAGGGGTGGGTGGAATGGGAGAAGTCTGCAATAATATCAACATTAAAACATTTTCATAAAAAGAAACAAAAACTCACTGTTGAAGTTTTATGGAAGGACAGGTATATACATATTGCAATGGAAATATATTCTAATTGAAAAGTATAAGAAAAAAATTATAATTCCTTCTGTCAACATAAATTAATATTTCAACACACTTTTACAGAAATGTTTTATTGGGAAATAATTTCAAACTTAAAATTTAGAAAAATATAAATATTAATATCTTTTTTTTACTTAGATTCATTACTGTAAACATGGTTTAGTATTTGGTTTTAATTGAGCCTCTTTCCTCATTTACACTTGTCTGGTGTTTGATCATTATTTAAATTCCATTTTTATGTACCTGGTTGGACTATTATAATACAAAGTATCAGGACTTTTCTGGTGATGCTAATTGACTGAGTTCTTGTCTGATTTCCCAGTGTACTATTTACTATATTTTTCCCTGGTAGATGCTTATCAACTGGGAGACAAGCATACTCGTCAACATTTCAGCCAGTAACACAAGAACTCCTGAGCAGAAGTTCTCAGAACATATGAAGGATGAGAAGAATATGGAATTTCAACAGAAATCCATTCTCAAGAGAGATGATGCCAGGTTGGACCAAGATAATAACCAGGTCAGAGGTCTATTACAGAATGGAAGGAGGTGCAAGTCAGTAAAAGAGGGAGAGAGGGATATCAAAGGATCCAAGAGAGAATATTTACCTGAGTGACTGGCTGGAATGGATTAGGATTATGTAAATTAAAACAGCAATGAGATATTATATGTTTATTGCAGCATTATTTGCAATATTTGGCAAGCAGCAGAAGTGCCCATCAGCAGATAAGTGAATGAAAAAGCTTTGGTACATTTACACAGTGGAATAATATATATCTGTAAAAAGGAAGGAAACCTTACCCATTGATATAGCATGGATCAACTTGGAGATGATTATGCTAAGCAAAACAAGCCAGTCAGAGAAAGACGAATATCACATGATATCACTTATATGTGGAATCTAATGAACAAAATAAGCTGGCAAACAAAACAGGCCCTGAGGCATGGATTCATGGAACAAGATGATAGAGCTCAGAGGTGAAGGAGGTGGGAGACTGAAAGAGATCAAAGAACTCATATGCATATGTGCATAACCCATGGACATAAACAATAGTGTGGGGAAGGCCTGGGGTGGGGCAGGAGCTGGTTGGAGGAGGGCAAAGGAGGGGAAAATCTGGGACATTTGCAATATTATCAACAATGAAATATAAATAAATAAAGTAATTTATTAATTAAAAAAATTTACTCAATTTAGTATTCACTGGCAGTAGAATTCACTGGCAGAAGAATATCAGCGAGAGACTTAATACCAGTGACTTCTACTATGACCTGATGTTTTTCATGGGGAATTGTGTTAATTATGGTTATCGTATTTTTGCTCTGGTTAAGGCCAATCTTATTTTTCTGTTTCTCCTCTCTGTGCACTTTGCACATATCACAAGCTCCCAAAGAAAATTTTGCTTAAAACTAGGGCTGATTTTCCAACAGAAATGAGCCAAACTCGATTTAAAGAATTCAAATTCTTATAACTAAGTTATTGCAAACCTTCAAACTGATTAACTAGTAAGGGAAAATGTGTCATCTCTTAAGGAAAATGATTTGATCAAAACTCTTTGTTTCTTTAAATTCTACCTGCACTACATATGTGTCCATAGAGGAGAATTGAATATGCTATGGGTATTAAGCCTTGGTATAAAAAAAAATGCATGATTAAAAATTCAAGTAAACCACAGAACTTAAAACTCCAGAGGCATGCGGCTCAACAAGAACAGAAGATTCAGAAATACTTCAACGGAATCAGAAAATAAATTTTGTAAAGCACAAATACCTGCGGACTGGTCTTTAGTATTGCGGTAAACTAGGAGCCTGAAATGCAATCTGGCTCCCTGCAAAGGAGCTCTTTAATGCTCCTGAAGAGATTAATTTTCATACATGAAAGAAAGCAAATAGAACATAATGTTCAGCCCTGGGGAGATGCCATCAATGCATAGAGCTTCCTGCACTTTTTAAATTAACCTTTGTAGGATGCTGACACAAAAATGTATCAGTAAGGGAGGTCTAATCTTTCAGAAGAATTTAGGATGACACAAAAAGGAAAGCCCGGCTAAAGTGATGCTTCTCCGATGGGGAATTACTATTTGAACTTGAGTTCTTTTAGCCCAGTGTCAGAGCACAGCCAGAGCCCTGCACAAGCTCTGGTATTCTGAGTTGTGCTGAGTCCATGTATTCTCCTAAATTCTCCCATTGGACGACACCAGGGAAGGTCCCTTTTGAACCTTGTCCACTGTACTAACTGTTGGTAACTTTGTCCATGTTCCTCCTTTATCTTCTGCTCACGGAAGGGAGGTCTAATCTTTCAGAAGAATTTAGGATGACACAGAAAGGAAAGCCCGGCTAAAGTGATGCTTCTCCAATAGGGAATTACTATTTGAACTTGAGTTCTTTTAGCCCATTGTCAGAGCACAGCCAGAGCCCTGCACGAGCTCTGGTGTTCTGAGTTGTGCTGAGTCCATGTATTCCCCTAAATTCTCCCATTGGATGACACCAGGGAAAGTCCCTCTCAAACCCTGTCCACTGTACTAACTGTTGGGAACTTTGTACATGTTCCTCCTTTATCTTCTGCTCACGGAGACACAGGTCAATCCTCGGTGGTGGTGCAGATGGAGAAGCCATGAGAAGCTGTGGGAGTATAAGAATGAGCAGAAGCCAGTGGCCACACAGCCATGAGACAAGACAGGCCTTTACAGCAAAGTCCACATGGGCAGGCAGGCCGACACCGGCTGGTGAATACATATCTTTCTCACATTGTAGCATCAGTCTCTGTGCCCACAGTCCTGGTCTGAGCAGCTGCAGGCTGCCCCAGACTCACCGCCTCACATTGTAGCGGTACCTGAGCTCTCCAGCTCAGCAGCTTCTCCTGTCTCTCCTGCCCACACTCCATCTGACTAGCTGCTCTCTCTCAATACTCCAGCCAAGTAGATGGTCAGTAACCTACTTTTACACTAATTAGACAAAGAAGGCTTCATGCCAATAGTTACATCAATCATATTGGCTACTGAAGGACACAATGTACCGTGTGTCCTTGTACCCGCTCATGGTATCTTGGCCTGATTAGGATTCCCAGGCTCAGAATCCTTGAACATTACAAGCAGGTTCATGCCCAGAGTGGCCTTTGGTCATTCTGTTGTATTGATAACAAGGACTCTGTGCTCCCACCGGCCTTGACCATCCAGGGACCTGGCATGGTTCCCACACCCAGAAATGTAAATTATAGTTGCCAAGTATTGCTGACATCTTTTTGAAAACACCCAGAACAGACTGGGGCTGGGCCTTATTCCCCTTCTTGTCCTTTTTCTGTCTACCTACTTCCTAAAGAAAAAAAAATAACCACAACTATCACTTTACTTAAAAAATATTAAATACCAAACAAACAAAAGCATTATATACATGGTGTTTTGCAAAGTTAACCAGCCTTAAGTTTGTCTAAGTAACTACAGCCTAAATGGAAAAAATAAAGACTATTTTCATGGCCTAATATAGTTTTATTGTGTTGAATTTAAAATAGAAAGCCTGTAAAACATCTGTATACATAAAAGCCTAAGAGACTGTTACAACCGAACGACCGGAACGATGGGTCGGCCAGTCGCTATGACATGCACTGACCACCAAGGGGCAGACGCTCAACACAGGAACTGCCCCGTAGTGGTCGGTGCACTCCCACAGCCAACCTCCCATGACCCCTCCTCCCGCTGGCCGGCCCCCATTGGCCCCTGGTGCTAAACCATTCGTAGGGACCTGCTTCTGGGTCGGTGTTTCGTACGACCTATTGAAAGTCAGCCCTTGACACAAGGGTTTGTCTCCCATCCTCTCCTTTCCCCCGGGGCTGCCCACCCACCACGGTGGAGGTGGGGTGGTAAGGGAAGGAGGACGAGGGAAGGAGGAGTGGGGGAATTGACACAAGGGTTTGTCTCCCATCCTCTCCTTTCCCCGGGGCTGCCCACCCACCACGGTGGTGGTGCGGAGGTGAGGGAAGGAGGACGAGGGAAGGAGGAGTGGGGGAGATGGGGAACCGCGTGGTGGCGGGGTGCTGATGGCGATGTTGGCATCTGGCGTCCATTCCTTCTACTCCCGGCCCAGCGACCGTTGCCTCCTCTCCTGACCCCATCGGGGCCTTCAGGCTGGGCTGGGACAGGGAACTGGGGATGGGTGGTGGCAGACGCAGCCCCTTTCCCAGGGGGGCCGAGGACCTGCTCCCTCCTTGGGGCCAGCGGCCAACCTCCCGCTGTCCTTCCCCCACAGCTGGCCAACCTCCTGCTGTCCCCCCCTCCCATGCATGAATTTGTGCACTGGGCCTCTAGTTAATAATATTGTTAGTTTTGTAGTAAGATGTCACTGCAGTTATATTAAATTCTTTTGGACATCTATTCCCACATCAAAATTTAATATAACCTCTTGCTCTTACTTATTAGGTTTTTGATTTTTTTTTGTTCCTGAGTCCCAAGACTTTATTCCCTTATCTCTAAACGTATTAAATAAGTATTTTCAGTACAGTGAGTAATTATTGCCCTTTTGCTTCTTCTCAAAGTTTTAATTCATCCCCTGTGTGATCTTAGTTATTGAAGAGCATTCTTGCTCATAGTTTTTTTTTTAAACAAGGCATGCTTTAATAGCCCTCATTTTATAAAGTTTTGTCTTTCTCATATTGCAAACTATATGGCTAGCAACTCTGTATATTCCAGTTTATTCCTCTGTAAAATAAATGTAATCGCTGCCCCACAGGTTGATCTTAGGTTCACATGAAGGTCCATACCTTACCTAGCACAGTGCCAAGAACAAGGTAAGGATTTCATAAAAATACATATTATTATTTTTTACATAATTTGGAGGATTATTTGAGATCTGTATCTCTAACCAAAGTTTATAGTAACATCTGATACTCTAAGTAAATGAGCTAATCTACTTGTTTTAACTAACCAAACCTCATTTTAAGTCAATTTTAAAAATTTTATTATAAATTGGATAATTTTAAAAATGTACCATATATATTTTTCCTTTCCAATAAATAACAAGCTATATAATAAAATAATTCAAATTGTTCTTTGATCTATTTCACTACTTTTGCACCAATAGGGTATTCTATTGATCACTGCAGCTTTATAATAACCATGCCACTATTCATGATTAGTTTTTTTACAAGGAGTCAAAACTATGGATATCTCTTAGTATTTGCTTAGTATATGCCATACCTTATACTGAACATTTTGCTCAGATTGTCTTGTATCATCCTCCTCAAAAACATATAACTTAGGTATTGATAATACATTTTAAGGCACCATAACTGAAAGTCAGAAAGGTTAAGAAAATTGAGAGAGAGAGAGAGAGAGAGAGAGAGAGAATAGTAGATCTATATTTTAAATCTAGATTTGTCTAATTTGAAAACATACAAGTTTAATTATTATAAGTAACATTGGTTAAAATTGGAAACAAATAGTAAATACTATATTTTGTAACAGTTTACAAAAAGTGTTTTCATGTATACAAATTTTTTTGTGGACAGACAAATGGAATTAGGCATACTTTATCTGCATAATGGGACAACTGCAGTTAAAAAAGAATATGTGGATATGTCTTTCCGAATTTATACAGTCACTGGTGAATATAGTCTCATATTTTCCCCATATAATTTGTGGTCTATATGAGAGACAGAATATGTGAGGATATATATGTGGACCCAAGTTTTTCACTGACATGAATGAGCAGTGCAGTTCTGAATTAAATTGAGTCTTACTTGGTGCCTAGTGGTGTAAACACTACCTATAAACTTGGACTATGTTGATACATACATAGCGTTTGGGTTAAGGAAGTCCTTTCTCCAATGTACTGAAAGTAGTATTTTTTCTCTTGGTATGATTTTCTTAAAAAAAAATATATATGTATATATATGTATATATATGTATATATGTATATATATGTATATATATGTATATATACGTATACATACATATACATATATATACGTATATATATATTTACTGATTTCAGAGAGGATGGGAGAAGGAGCAAGAGAGAAACATCAATGATAAGAGAGAACCTTTGATTGGCTGCCTCCTGCACACCCTCTACTGGGGATCAGCCTGAAACCCAGGCATGTGCCTTGACTAGGAATCAAACTGTGACCTGTTTCATAAGTAGAAGCTCAACCATGGAGCCACACCAGCCAGGTGGTATGATTTTCAATAGGACACAGGCAATGAAGACAAATTAAGAGCAGTGTGACTGTAATAAAGCGCTTGTAGCTCATTGTTGAGACTTTTGCAGGTGCTGAAGGTATGCAGCTTCAGAGTTATTGGCAGAATGATTTTTGCTTTTAAGTATTTGAAAATCTGAAACCTGGAAGAGAAGTTGGAATGTATATTCCATAGAGCTGCAGGAATGAGTTAGAACAATGGGCTGGAGACAGATTTTGATTTCTACATAAGGAAAAGGTGCCCAGCAGAGCTCTTCAGCAGTGCAATGAGCTGCTTATATGATTGGGAGTGCCTCATCCCTGAAATATTTTGTCTCCTCAATTAAACACGTTGTAGGTTATATAAAATTCAATACCATGTAATATGTATGCTTTGGTGACAACTTTGATTTTTTTTCATCCTGAACATCAAATCTGTGCTCATTACTTTAAACTCTCAATTCCCTATAGAAATGCAAGGTAGATATAGCACATTAATGAAATCTAGAGCAAATCCCCAATTCTCACTTGAACAATTAAATTCCAACCTTCTTCCCTTATCAAAATCTTCCTGGAGTTGTTAACATGCAGGCCTACCAAGTTGATTGACATTTCAGAGCTTCCTCATTTACCTGGTTTGGAGGAAAGCAGCAGGGAAATTCTAACACCTAAAATTTGTAGATGATGTTTTGAATGGGTTAGTTTGTTTGAACATTGACTCTCCATAGGATAGAGTCACCATTTTCTCTATTAATAGATATTTTCCAAGATTCATTGAAATTATTTTATTTGTTTTCCCTCTTTGCAAACAACTCTCATTTTATTTCCTCTTTCCCTTCTTTGAATACTCTTCTAGTTTTCCATGCCATTGTTCCTCAGCAGGTCACCTCATGTGCAATTTAATGAGGAAATTGTCAATTCTTGCTTGTGTCTTGAGCTAAATTATACCTGTGCCATTGGCTCGAAAAGAGTGGTCTCAGGACCAGCTGCTTTTCCAACACCTCCAGCTTGTTAGGAAAGAGGAGTTTCAAGTCCCATCTCAGAGCTTAACTAAATTAGGATCTATATTTTAACAAGATTCCAAAATGCTATCATTCCACGCTACAGTTTGAGAAACAATTCTCTATGCCTATCCTCAGGTGCTTTCATGACATACAGAGCTTCAATTTCCACTATATGCTGATTTGTTTGTTAGTTCATTAATTCTTTGATTAGAAAGATGTTTTTTGAGGACCTTTTGTGTGCAGAGCACTATTCTAGATGTTAGACACACAGCACTTAAAGGTACAAACAAGACACTGGCCCTCTAGTAGCTTATATTACAACAATGAACAAGCAAATAATTTCAGATAAATGCTATACAGATATTTTCCCCATCTGTGACCTATATTTTTATTCTCTTAATACTGTTTTTTGAAAAACTACAAATGTTACTAATTTTGAAAAAGCCCAGCTTAGCAAATTGTTCTTTTATGAATTGTGCTGTAATGTTGTAGCTAAGAAATTTTGCCTAATCCAAGTTACAAAACTTTATTTCTTTTAGAAATTGCATAGCTTTATATCTTAGGTTTTAGGTTTTATATGTAAATCTATGACTCATTTTTTTAAATATATTTTATTGATTTTTTACAGAGAGGAAGGGAGAAGGATAGAG
>NW_005369827.1:4079431-4102138 GCF_000412655.1 Myotis brandtii | reverse complement strand
CTTTGATCTATTTCACTACTTTTGCACCAATAGGGTATTCTATTGATCACTGCAGCTTTATAATAACAATGCCACTATTCATGAAATCAGGAATTAGGAAGTTTGCCCTCCAACTTTATTTATCTCTTTCAAGAAAAATATATTTTAGTGTTAGCTCTTTTAGGCCTTGAAAATTTCAAAATTTTCAATCAATTTGAATTTAAAACAAAACAAAATTATAAACAAACAAAAACCCAATTCTCTGAGTGCACCCACTTTCTTTTGCCTTTGGACTTGCACTGGCTACTCTAATTCCTACACTGTGCTTTTTTAAAAATATATATTTTTTATTGATTCCAGAGAGGAAAGGAGAGGGAGATAGAGAGAAACATCAATGATGACAGAGAATCCTTGATTGGCTGCCTCCTGCACACCCCTCTACTGGGGATTGAGCCCACAACCTGGGCATGTGACCTTGACTAGAATCAAACCTGGAACCCTTCAGTCCGCAGGCCAACGCTCTATCCACTGAGCCAAACCAGCTAAGGCTTGCATTGTGCTTTATCTCTTCTATAGTGGCTTGCTCTACTTACACTTCAGAACTCAGCCAAGAACTTTTGTTCAGGGAAATTCCTCTGCCCCTACCCACTCCTCAAACTGTTTAAATGCCCCTATGTGTTCCCCAGACAGTCTGCCAATAAAGAGACACATCCTGGTGATTCATAAATCCCTGATTACACACATTTCCTAGCATGCAGAGGCTATGCCTTGTTTATTGTTCCTTTGGCATTACACAGTCCTGATTCATAATGGGTATTCTATTAAAATTATATTAATAAAAATAGGCTTTGTTAACCCATTTTGTAATATCTCCAATAAGATTGGTAGTAGAGAACAAGTTTGGGTTTGGAAAAAAAATTTGTCCTCACCTATGGAATCATAGAATCTTTGCAGTTAGAAAAGGAAGGGAGAATCTAATGACTAAGGGTCTCTTTGTGAAGGTGAAAGCTCAGAAAATATATTGAACTAGACTTGGCCCTGAATTTATTGTGTAGTACTAGAGGCCTGGTGCATGAATTGGTGCATGGGTGGGGTCCAGCCGGCCAAACCCCAATTGGGGTGGGGGGAGATTGGGGGTCGATCGGGGGTGGGGCCGGCCAGGGGGAGGGGCTGGGTGGGTGGCCCACCGGCCCTGCCCCCTGGTTGAACTCCCAGTCGAGGGGACAATTTGCATATTAGCCTTTTATTATATACAATTGTTCTTTCCACTGCCTTAAATCGTTATTCATTCATTCATTAAATCATTCATTCATCTATTCATTTATATATTCATATACTAAATCAGTGTAGTGCATACTTGATTAATTATTCAGTAAGTCCTTATAGCATAATGACTATGAGCACTGTCTTTAGTATGTACCTCATAGAGACCTTAGAGGTCTCTAAAGGGCATTAAATAATGTTGCTGTAAGTTAATCACCTTGAATACCAGATATTTTATAAGTAAAATATACTGTTGTTTAGTTATTTAATACTTAGGAGCAGTCATCACCTTTCATAACTTTCACAATTTTTTCCCCATTCCTTACATTTATTTTCTTTTGAGATATAAAAATGTAGGCACCTATAAGACTCACAAAACATGGGTATAAGACCTAAAGGGAGGCATTTTCAGCTGAATTAGTTCATATTTTCTGTATGCTCTAGGTGCGACCCATACAATCAAATGGGGAAGAATGTTAGTAGAAAAGCTCATTCAGCCTCATTCTCCACAAAAACCTATGAATATTAGAAATTATGTCTTTAGAGCTGGAAATCAGCAGGTTTTATAATCATGTATAAGGTAGGTTAAGAAATGTTTTTCTTTCATGGGAACAGCCGTTCAAAAGGCCTAATGATGCAAATTATAATAAGTAGCTGGTAAATGTTTCATCACAATCTGACCCACAGTTTTAGCAGGTGCTCATTAAACATGGTAGATTTTACTCCTGATAATCATTTACACCCTTGTAATGTTCATAGGTAGTAAAGAAAAATATCGCATTAAACATTTTGTTGGGGAGGCTCATGGGGTTGTGAAGAATAACATTAATGCTGTAGTAAAACATTTTAATTCCTCAGGCATGAATACTGAAAGTTAAGTCTTATATATATGCTAGAGGCCAGGTGCACAGATTCATGCACGGGTGGGGTACCTCAGCGTGGCCTGTGCCCTCTTGCAATCTGGGACTCCTTGGGAAATGTTGGACTGCTGGGTCAGATTGTCAGTGGGAGTGCACTGACCGCCAGGGGGCAGCTCCTGCATTGAGTGTCTTCCCCCTGGTGGGCAGTGCGCACTATAGCTACCGGTTGTTCTGGTCGTTCAGTCATAATGGTTGCCTAGGTTTTTATATATATGGACTAGGGGCCCAGTGCATGAATTCATGCACCTTGAGAGTAACTGTGGGCCGCGAGGCTGTGGTGGGCACAGGGGCGGGTCTCGGCCCATCCTCCATGCCCTGTGCAGCCCCTCCCACCACAGTCCCTGGTCCCCTGTCTGCCGGCAGCCCTGCTCCCACCGCTGCCGCTCCCATGCGCTGATGGCGCCAGCCCCGCTCGCACCTGCTGATGGCACAGAGCGATTGGGGCCAGCACCAGCAGCTGGTGTGAGCGGGGCCAGTGCCGTCAGTGGGTGCGAGTGGTAGCTGCTGCCCTGATTGCCCCTCAGGAGCAGGGGGTGGTGGAGAAGGCCTCAGGAGCAATCAGGGCCAGCAGCCCCCGCTCACACCCACTGACGGCGCCGAGTAATTGGGACTGATGCCAGGTGCCAGCAGTGGGTACAAGCAGTGGCTCCGGTGCTAGCAGTGGGTGTGAGCACTGGCGGGACTGCAGCGTGGGAGCAAAGAATTTTCAGTAACCACCAGAGTCTAGCCCCGATGACAGCGACTGGCGCCCTGCTTTGGTCTGGTGCCCCGCCTTGGTCTGGTGCCCCGGCTTGCCTGCCGCAGCCGACTTGGTGGTCAGTGCACTATCCTGCCGTGTCTGATGCCTGCCATGTTCCGTGAGCGCTTCCTGGTGGTCATCGCACGTCATAGCTACCAGTTGTTCGATTTTTCCACCATTTAGTCTATTTGCATATTAAGGTTTTATATATACAGATACTTTCAAACTAAAAGATTGTATTAAGAGAATGCCACTTTCAGGTAAGGTATTTAAAAGCTCTGGCATTATATAATTTTAAAAGCTATAATAATGAATATTTGATTAGACAAGGGACATCTTGGAAGCAAATAATACTTTAATTCTTATTTCATCTTATTTATTTAGGATTTAATAATACAAATTCTTTGAAAAAAGAATGTAAAATGCTGAGTTAAAATTCTCCAGGTATTATGATGAAAAATAAATAGGCAAAAAGCAAAGCCTGTTTTTTTTTAAAAACAAATAAACAAACAAAACAAGAAATGCATTCACTTGGTTAAAATGAAATAACACACAAATACGAACAAAGAAAATCCTCATTCTCATCCTGCCCCTCCCACTCCACTACCTTTAGGTAATTTTTTAATGTCTCTGTTTCCAAAAAATGTGACCATATATAATCATAAATTTCTTCTATTATTTTTACAAACATTAACATAATATATTCATTTCTGTGCCTTTTTTGCTTGCTTTAGAATTAGTAATATAAACCACATAAAATTCCCCAAGTACCATTATATTGACTCACCAATTTCATATAGTCTAACTTAACATCTACCACATCAGCACATGGAGAATTTCTTTATTTTAATTTCCTTCATGTTTTTAACCATTGAAGAACATTGCATTGCATGGATAGTTCATAGTTTACTCAATCAGTTCCATATCCATGAATACTGGGTTGTTATCAAACCTTTAGAATTAGAAATAAGGATCAATGCATAAATGATCAAATGCATTTTAATTACATAAAATAATATCTTCAGAATATACTCTTGGAAGTGGAACTACTGGGTCCATGTGCTAATGCATTAGTAATTTTGATGGAAATAGGTAAGATTCTTTTTGAAGTTGCCCTATCCATTACTAACCTGTTTTTAAACTGAAGGTGCAACACAATCTTATCAGCATCCTCTGGCCAGTGCTTCCAACTTGTGCAAATACTTTCCAGATGGAACTGGAAGTCTCTAGGTTATACTTTGGCCAAATATGTTGTGAGAGCTTTTTCTTGAAAAGTAGCTAAATTTTCAGATATTTTTTTCTATTCGCGCATGTTGGGTAAAATGAAACTTTTCTAAACTACTAAAATATTTTCATCAGGGAATGTTTCACAAGAAACTGAGTTTTCTTCCTATACAGGCCACACAGGAACTCAAGCATAAATAAACACTGCCTAAATTAGTTGTTTGGGGACCTGCTTTAGCAGATGAAGGAAATTAGAAATTAGAATATCTTTGTTTACATATAAAATGGTGCATAAAAACCTGTTAACAATGTTTATGTTGTCAATTTTGAAAGAAACTTATCTTCCCTAGGTAATGATTAGTTCCTTTCAAATTATCACAAATTCTGACTAAATGGGGGTCCAAATTAGTAAATTATATTCAAGAGGCAATCAAATGACATACTAACCACACTATTCCCAAAATGACTTCTGAAGGAGGTCTACAACTTATAAATTTTACTGCATAAGATTCCAAGTGAGTATTTATTTTGATTTGTGATGGGAACACTTTTTTGCCTCTAATAATAGGTGGGTATTTTATTTATTTTTATTCCCTAACATCTTCCACACACAAAATTACTATAGACATATTTGTAAATGAAACATAAAACAATTTACAAAATCTTAAATTATAATTCTAGAAAAATAATTATGAATTATTTTCATACTCCAAGGACTCAAGAAACTAGACTTCTTCAATTTTATTACTCACTATGCTTCAGTGATTTCATTCAGGAGGCTGACATTTACATTCTAAGCATTCCAGGTATCCATGTTTTAAGCAGCAGGATAGAGAATCGAAGAACAGAAACTTAAAACTTATGCCAGGTATCTCTTAATAAAGTTATCTTAAGAAAATCTACTACACTGTAATGTCTACCTACCTCTCACTGGCCAGAATCTTTTAGTCTTTTGGCCAAGAAAAGAGGCTTGGAAATGTAGGTTTGTTGTGGAGCAGTTCTTTTCAAAAATGAGTATCAATTTGACGAACAGAAGAGGTAAACTGATATTGGGAGCAATAAGCAATTTCTTCCCTATGTTCTTTTACAGTTCTTGAGAAAACATTACATTCACGTAGCTGTATATTAGGGCCCACTTTAATCCCAGAAGATGGTATTTCATAGTAATTATATAATCCTAATCAAAACATGAATATCTTCCAAAATAAGATGTTGTATGGCTAAGCAGTCTCTGAAATTCTGGGAAAACAGGGAAGGAAAAAAATTAAAAATATAGACATTCATTATAGCACCCAAAGTAACATGTTAGAGCCACCAAATTCTTTGCGTCTAGGGAGACTTCCCATTAATGATAGAGTTTCACTGGGAGAAAGATGTGTAAGTGTAAACACATGTTCTCATTTGATTCCTGTCACCATGAGCTAAGCAGGAAAACTTGCCATCATTACACAAGGTTTTGAGTATTTGGGCTCTGCTCTTGGTCTCCAAATCTTTTTTTACTACAATGCTCACAAAAATCAAAGCTGTGGACCTGTCTATGGTACAGTGTATACATGGCAATGAAATCCTCACAAGTGAAACCGTATAGGATTCAGTGAAAGCCTTAATGGATTTACTTGGCAGAGATTCCTGCATTTTAGTAAATATATACAAATGCACGTCTCTGTTTTAGAGAGCATGGAACATTGAAACACATCTTTATTGGTTAAGAAAGTTGCAGTGCCTGCGATGATCATGATTCTGAGCATGAATTTATTTTTATAGGTGTGTCATAATGAATCTGAAAGTCTCTTCAAAAAATGGTGTTGGGAAAATTGGACAGGGACAAGCAAAACAATGAAACGACCACCAACTTACATCAGACACAAGGATAACCCCAAAATGCATAAAAGATTAAATGTGAATTGCAGAACCATAAAAATCATAGAAAAAATGTAGGCAGCAAAATCTCAGACATCTCTCAGAGCAATATTTTGCCTGTATATATCCTAGGGCAAGGGAAAAAACAAACAAATGGGACTATATCAAGCTAAAAATGAAAATATCAACAAAATGAAAAGGGACCCCACTGTATAGGAGAACATATTTGCCAATGATACATCTGATAAGTGTTTAATTTTCAAAGTATATAAAGAACTTATACAACTCAACACGAGGAAGACAAACAGTCCAATTAAAAAAAAATGGGCAAAATACCTGAATAGATACTTCTCCAAAGAGGCCAGTAATCATGGAAAAATGCTCAATGTCACTAATCATAAGAAAGATGCAAATTAAAACTACAATGAGATATCACTTCACACCTACCAGAATGGCTACCATCAATAAAGTAACAAACGACAAGTTCTGGTGAGGATGTGGAGAAAAGGGAACCCTCGTGCACTGCTGGTGAGAATGCCACTATGCAGACTGGTGCTGTCACTGTGGAAAACAGTATGGAGTTTCCTCAAAAAATTAAATGTGGAACTGCCACTTGACCCAGTGATCCCACTTCTAGGAATATATCCTAAGAAACCTGAAACACCAATCAGAAAGAATGTATGCACTCCTATGTTCATAGTAGCACAATTTACAATAGTTAAGATCTGGAAACAGCCTCAAGTGCCCATCAGTAGATGAATGGATAAAAAATGCTGGTACATTTACATAATTGGAAGATACTTGGAAATAAAAAAGAAAGAAACCCTACCTTTGCAACAACATGGATGGACCTAGAGATTATTATGCTAAGTGAAATAAACCAGTCAGCAAAAGATAAATACCATATGATCTCACTTATGTGTGGAATCTAATGAACAAGATAAGCTGAAAACAAAATAGAAACAGATGCATGGATACGTGGAACAGACTGACAGAGGTCAGCAGGGAAGGGGGTAGATGAAAATAGGTGAAGGGATGAGCCAAAGAAAATATATGCAAAACTCATAGAAACAGACAACAGTGTGGTGATGTTCAGAGGTAAGGCGCAGCAAGAGCTGGGCGGAGGTGGACAAAGGAGGGGAAAATAGGGACTTCTGTAATAGTGTTAAAAATAAAGTTAAAACATATAAAAATATATAGACATTTATCTTTATTGGTTAAGAAGGTTGCAGTGCCTGCAAGGCTCATGATTCTGAGAATGAATTTATTTTCATAGGCGTAGCATAATGAATCTGCATCAATATAACTTCAAAATTATCCTCAAAGTAAGTGCTTATAGATTTTTTAAAAAAGAGAACAACTCATTGTTATCATTTGTATGATCCAGAACAAAACCTTAGATTACTGAGCACTCCTGTCAATATTTCAAACACATTGCCTTTGGAAACAAAGGCTTTAAGAAGGTAAAAGCCTTTTACAAATCTGTGCAAACTACCTAAAATTCAAGTGCATCCTATTAAAATGTACCCATCACCGCACATAAGGATGAAGAGTTGCTTTCAGCTATACTCTCAGGACATTTTGTCTTGAAGCAACTTAAGTTATAACAGTATTATATTTTAATATGATAACAAAATAACTTTAATGTTAATCCTAAAAATGATAGTATTACCACTGTTATATGCATGAGAAGTGCTAGTCTAAATATGGTGGAAGAAACTGGGAAATATATGACAGACTAGCAAACTCATTTCCTGTTAAATTACAGATACTGCCTTGAGTTTGACTACTTTGACAGGTTGAAAAAGTAATATCTCTAAAGTGTTTTCAGTGCATTCAATTTTGGTGCAGCTTCTTCATTTCTTGATATTCTCTCTCTTTAGATTTCACACTGAATCAAGACCATTGTGACATCATATATTGTAATTGCATTTCTTAGAGAGTTCCTTTTTCATTGGAATGTGTTCAAAATTCTGGTTTGTTAAAAACTTTCTCTCATTTGATTTTTCTTCTCATTATATGAACTTGAACAGAATGAACCTCTGAAATCTTCCACCTGGAGAGTTACCATCCCTCATCTTACTAATCAGTTTTATGTACATAAAATAAAAGCTTTCCAAAAATGTCTTTTCCATTAAAAATAAAAATTTACTTATTATTAAGCCTGGCTTCTTATCACACCCACATGTTGATCCCTACAATGTGTCCAGTATTGTTTCAAACACTTTACGTATTTGTAAATGTGTTCTTTGTGGCAAATAATAAAAAATAAAAAAAATTAAAATTATCCATTAATAGCTTATATTGATAACTATGTTGTAGGTTAGAAAAAAAATCCCAAGAGTATCTTTTAATATAACTTCCAAATAATTTGCTTTCATTAAGAAAAACAGTAAAAATTAGTCAAATTAGGACATTAGTGTGTCCTAAAACATAGCCATCGTTTTTTATTCAATTAATAAGGATGCTTCAGAAACGGAGTGGAGTGATTACTTAGTTCAATTTCTGAATGTGAAAGTACTACTCGGAAGAGAAATAATGAGCGTGGAGGATGTATTATATGCTACACACCTCTTTTTAACTTTGGTTTAGTTCTCTTGATTATTTGCATGGTCAGGTGTATCCAAATATATATTAGATTCTAATCAAATCTTTAACTTTCACCAATTTTGTAAAGCATATATCTCTAAAAGAAGACATAAGTTTGCCCAAAAAAGTAAGTTTCTATTACCTGAAATAGGTAAATTGAGGATGAATATAATATTCATGAACATTTTAACTCAAGAAGTGCTAAAAATCTCAAAATACAAATCACATTAAAAGTGTATGTAAATTCAAGGTAGATGAAGCATTGATTTTTCTTTCCAGGATAATATTTCCTGTGTCCTCACATAAGCTTGTCTACATGCGCTTCTGCGGTGTGTGGATAAAAATCTCAAAATACAAATCACATTAAAAGTGTATGGAAATTCAAGGTAGATGAAGCATCGATTTTTCTTTCCAGGATAATATTTCCTGTGTCCTCATGCAAAGCCTCACATAGGCTTGTCTACATGCGTTGCTGCGGTGTGTGGTTTAGGCCCTGTCCTCAGGGCCCAATCCCTTCCTCTGCCCTCAGCAGTTCAATCTCCTAACGTAGGGACACGGATAAGGCCAAAGCTTTTGCTCTCTGTCTCTGTGTTCTTTACCCAAAGCTAAGCGAGCTGCTTCTGCACAGCATTCACCGATGCCTCCTTTTCTTGATTTCTTTACAGGCACTGGATTTCTGGTATTTGAATTCCTTAATTTACCATATTCCGCTTTATGTCAGTAGCTCCTCATTATTTAGTTTCCATAGTTGTAAATGTGCCAACTTGCTAATATTTATTTGTAGCCCTCAAATTAATCCCCAGGGTGCTTTTGTGGTTATTTGCAAATGTGGATAAAGTGGAGAACATTTTGAGTTGCCAGATGCTCATGTTCCCAGCTGCCACGGTTGCACAAGGCAGTATTCTGCCTTGCTTTAACTCCTGCGTTCTAGTTAGTGCCACATTTTTGTTGGTGATCTTGTTATCTAAAGTGGCCCCAAGCAGAGTACAGATGTGCTGTCAGGAAGTGCAATAAGTCTCTGATAATGTTTTCCAAGAAAATGTGTGTATCAGGTAAGCTTCACTTAGGGATAAATGTTGTTATTAGTTATGAATTCAATGGATCAGTAATACGTATAGTAAATATGATATCTTTAAGCAGAAACACATCTAAAACAATATTTTGTATGGATTTATTGAAAAAAATGTTATTTATATACTAACAGGAATCTAACCCTGTATTTCCCCTACGAATAATGTTTCAGGACTTGCTAATTCGGTGACTTTACAGAACATAATTACCACAAATAGTGAGAATAAGCTGTATATCATTTTATGTATCACTATTAATAAATTTGTCACTTCATTTTTCTTTCAAATTATTTTAAAAGTATTGGTTTTTAAATTTTGTCTACAGTCAATCATTTAAGGTATTTTTAATTTTATTACTATGATTTACTCTCTATACTGTACATATTTATTTTTATATTTTAATTTTTATCTATTTAAAAAATGCAAGCAATGGAATATTGCTCAAAATTTTGATTATGTATTGTGCATAAATAGGAAAAAATATGACTGATTTTTATGTGATGCCAGACTTCCAGGTGATGGGGGGAAGTCAGGAATGAGCCCTGTTCAAATCAGGTTCTAGTTATACACACATATGCTTTATGGAATTGAGGAGTAGGGGACAGGCCCTAAAAGAAGGTAGACTACTGAACAAAAAAGTACTATGATACCCACTAATCGGTTTGGCTCAGTGGATAGAGCATCGGCCTGCGGACCAAAGGGTCAGGGTCCATTCTGGTCAAAGGCATGTACCTCTGTTGCAGGTTCCTCCCAGCCCTGGCTCCGATCAGGACTTGTGCAGGGGGCAACCAATGGATCTGTTTCTCTCACATCGACGTTTCTCTCTGTCTTTCCCTCCCTCTTCTATTCTCCCTAAAAGTCAATGGAAAAATATCCTCAAGTGAGGATTAACAACAACTTAAAAGTAAATCAAGTTTATAATAGAAAAATTGCTAAAAGTGAAGAAAGCTGTGCCTTGGCCTTAGTATCTTGAAGTAGTAAGAGTCCAGGGATTCAAAAAGCAGGATCCACATTTACTTAAACCAATCCCGACTTAACTCTTTGTCAAGGAACATTCCAATGTGGCCTAGGAAGGAGATGATAATGAAGTAAAATTGAAAGAGTGGTTACTCTTTCAGACAGTTCTATAATGGGACCCTCCCAGTGCCATGTAATAAAACTACAAGAGGTAAATCACTAGGGTGCATATATTAATCAGGCACCTGCTGTGGCACTTCAGATCCTCTTGGAGCCCCTGTCTCTTGTTCCAGCCACCACTGCCATAACCAGCTAAAGGAGGGCATTGATCAGTGTCAACAAGGTAATGCATCACCAAAACCTCTCACCTCCCACTCCAGACTTTCCTGTCGATGTTGTCAAAGAAAAACCAGAGCCTGACAGCGAAGTAGTAAAGATATATTTCACTCAGGAATTGTTACAACAGGGAGAAGGAGACCTCCATATTGAACTGGACATAATTCTGAAAATGTATAACCAATTTATAGCCAAGGGGTGGGGAAGTCAGTGGATAGAAAATTATTAACAGGAAACATTTGGGTTAAAGTGGGATTTCTGCTAACCTAACTCGACAGACTTCTTGCTGAAGGCAGGCCAAGGTGACCAGATATAACCTGGGGAGTGTGGGGATGAGGGATTTGATCAGATATTGTGTGTGATTAGTTATCAAGCATGATCAAATATTGAAAGTGGGGTATTCTTAAAATGATAGGTCCCAAAGAAAAATTAAGAGATCTTTTACATAATTCTACCAATTCTACAAAAATATGAACAATCAAATGTCAATAAATACATATCTATCAACATTGAATCTACAAATAAAATGAACACGCAAAACAGAAACAGACTCATAGATACAGAAATTTTGTTGGTTGCCAGATGGGAGGGGATTTGGGGATGGTGGGCACAAATGCTGAAGGGATTAAGAAGTACAAATTGGTTGTTACAGAATAGTCATGGGGATGTAAATTACAGCATAGCAAATGCAGTCAATAATACTCTAATAGCTAGGTGTGGTACTGAGTGGGTGCGGAATTTATTGGGATGATCGCATATTAAGTTATGTAATGTCTGGTCATTGGGGTGAAAAAAATGGGGAAAAAAGTATGTACTGAATTGTAAAAAAACAAAAACAAAAACAAAAAAACACACACATTGTTGTAAGTTTCAGTCATGTTCCCATTGTGTGAGTTAAAAGTGGTGTCAGCTTCCCTTGAACCCTAATGATATGAGAGTGGGTGAATGGTGTTTCCCAGAGGGGAATCGAAGTATGTTTGCAAGTGAATGCTACAAGTCAACATTTGCCTGTATATAGGACACAAGCTATTCTGTTACGTAATACTGCAAGAGATCAAGAGGTATTTCCCAAGTTCAAACAGCTTCTTCTTTGTATAGAAGCATCAAAGACATAGTTGTAATTTGTGAAGTACAGAAAAAGTACTTCCAGGTGAATCAAAGTGAGGACAGACCACTGTTTTTGTGTGTACAGTTGAACAAGGACATGAAGCCCAGTAGATTGGTGCATGAAAGAAATGAGAAGAGAAAAATATGTCAATAGTCTGGAGAGGTGTTGGAAAGAACAGTTGAAACATGAATTAGAAACAAAATCACCAATGGGAATTACATTTTAGTAGATTCTACTAAGAGATTTTTAAAAAAGATAGGTGAGTTAAAATTCTGCTATTTGAAAGGTAAAAAGGTATTTAGTTAGTGGATGCAGGCATATACTGCTTCGTGACCTTTTCTATACTATTAATGCCACCAGATTCAATTCATCAATTCAGTTGGATGAGGTTTAGCAAAGGCTTACCTTTCATTTCTTTTTATTTTATGATTATTTTTATTAATTTACATTTTCAAATTTTCTTCTACATTTTCTTTCTTATAGGGTTTGATTTCCAGATTCCCACAAGCATAAGAAAAGCATTTTATCTCTCTACCCTAGTTTCCATATCTGTGAAACAAGACTAGTAACATCTTATAAGATTGCTTTAGAGGCAGCACTACATCCAAAGCCCAGCTTGATTATTTACTAGCTATATGATTTTAGACAAATTATTCTCAAATGTTCTGTTTTTTTTTTCATCCAAAAATAGGGATCACGAAAGCATCTACTTTGTAAATTGTTATGAAAATTAGATAACTTGATATTTGTAAAGTCTTTAGAAAAGTGCCTAGCATACATAAGAACCATCTTGGTTGAAAATAATCAATACACATTTGCTCTCATTCATCTTAAATGATATAAATTGGAAAATTGAATGAATGAAACTTTATTTTTTAAATATACTAATTAATTAGAGGAATTCATTGTAATACTGTTTTTGTTACTTGTGCACTATAGGCAATCCCATAGCACAATTTTTCTATTGCATGATCAAGAGGGAAAAACACTGTCAACATAATTTTATTTAGACTGAAGACATCTTTACCAAGACATTGCTCTGCGTTGTGAAGAGAATGTGACTCTATAATGTAGAAAAATAATACGTATATTTGTTCTGGATGGCTACATATAGAAAAATGTACTAATGATTGGCAATTAAAAGGAGCCAAATTTCAATTTACCAGAAGTGTAATTTTTCTTTAAATGTGAGTATCCAACGCTGCTATGCTTCTGCTATGTTTTGTGGTTTGTTTTGTTTTTTGACAAATAGTGAGCTTGCCCTCTCTCTAGCAGGACACAAGCTATTCTGTTACGTAATACTGCAAGAGAATGTGAAGAGAATGTGACTTGTTTAGCATGCAAACAAGTGCTAAATCTTACGTGGCCCTTATGGCTGGAGTTCATTCAAAAAAAAAGTTATAAATTTGGCTTCATAACCGTTGTTAATCCTTTTATATCCTGGAATATTATGATGTAAGTTCATTCTCTCCAAATTTAAATAAGTTACACCTTTGAAGAGAGAGAACTCAAGGATGAGGGCAAATAAGCATGTTTAACAAGGGAACTGAATTTAAAACTAATTTTTAAGGATTGATGTCAAATCGAGCTTTCATGCGTTTTTGAACTTTTTGAATGATCTGAGTTTCACTTGAAGGCAAAGGGAGCATTTAGACACTTTAGAAGGAGAGCTGTGTTAATCAGATGCCGCTACTTAACAATGGAAGGCCTTTTTCTTCATGTCTCACTCACATGGCATAGCTCTAGTGGTTGAAACCTGTTTCTCTGTGACATGCAAGTAAGGAAAGCCATTTATTTTCCTTTAAACAGAGCTGCTCATGGGGTGGGAAAGCCCTCGCAGTTTTAATCTTCTTCTCTTCATTTATGTAGAGCCATAATCTGCCAGGAGACCTGTAAGCTTCCCGCAGGCTTCAGAAGTGGAAAGGAAATAAAAGCAGCTTTATGCTGAACGCAGTTTTTTCTGAGCACATAATATGTTCAGTACAGTAATTTTAAAAAAATCCATGAAAATCTCCTCTTCTATCATTAATACATTTTATTTTTCCTGTTGAATTTTGTATTATGTAAGATCTAATGAAAGTAGACAACTGTAAGATAAATTTCCAATATAAGATAAATATCATAATCTTATCCATTACAATGACCAGCCATGTCCAAAAATGTTAATAATTTCAGCAAGCTACCACCTCAACAAAATGATAACACATTTTTAACAAAACTAGAGGCCTAGTGTGCAGGTGGGGTCTGGCTGGCCACACCCCATTCAGGTTGGGGGGGGGGGGCGGCACTTTTCTCAAATGATTTTCATGAAACAAAAACTTCTTTACAATAAGGAAATGAAGAACATTAGAATGTAAGCTCCATTAAGACAGGATTATTTGTGTTTTGTTCACTGCTACAGTCCCAATGCCCCCAACATTATAGTAGGCACACAATAAATATTTGCTGCACGAATTGGAGATGTCAAAGGTTAAAGTAAGACAAAAGGCCAAAAACATTAATTAATAAAGAATGCCCCTCCTTAAGACAGAATCTACAGGGAAGTGTACTTAGAATCTTCTGTTCCAAATTGGCCTATGGTAGTAATCTATAACATATAAATATCTACAGTAACTCTAAGAAATAACTCTAAGACTTAAGAATGACTATATTAGATACAATTTATCTAGTAAATTTTAAATAAGTAGCTAGTAAATAAATAGGTAAAAATGAAAAGAAAATAACAGCAAAAAGACATCATCCTGCCTTGTACATCCAGATTGTACCACTGTTTTTTCATAGGTGCATCTCACTGGTTTACTTTACTTTTTTAAATCCTGGTAAAATATACCTAGCATAAAATTTTCCCTATTAACCATTTTTAAGCGTATAGTTCAGCAGCATCAAATACATTCACACTGCTGTGCAACCATGAACACTGTCCATTCTCCAGAATGTTTCATCATCTCAAACTCAAATTCCATACCTATTAAACAATAATGTCCCCATTGTTCCCTTCCCCCTGGCCCTAGGTCAGCCGTGGGCAAACTACGGCCCGCGGGCCGGATCCGGCCTGGTTGGAATGAATAAAACTAAAAAAAAAAAAACCGTACCCTTTTTTTTAATGATGTTTACTTTGAATTTATATTAGTTCACACAAACACTCCATCCATGCTTTTGTTCCGGCCCTCCGGTCCAGTTTAAGAACCCATTGTGGCCCTCGAGTCAAAAAGTTTGCCCACCCCTGCGCTAGACCCTGAGCAGTTTTCCTCCTGATCAGTCGTCATTCAGGTTCCTGGTCTATGAAGGCTGGAGAGCGTTTACTTATTTACTTACTTAGAATCACTGAAGGTCACACTTCAGTGATTGGGGGTGGGGCTGGCAAGGGGGAGGGACTGTGGGTGGTTGACTGGCGGGCCCCGCCCCCCTATTGAGCTGATTGGCCACTGCAGTGCCGTCATAGCCACCGGTCGGTCGTTCTGGTCGTTCAGCTGTTTGGTCGCTTGGCTTTTATATATATATAGATAGATAGATGGTAAAAGTGAAAAACCCAAAAGGGCCAAATCAAATTAACCAGAAGAAAATGTATACTCGTGTTCAGGGCCTACAAATGTGCTGGTTAGTTTACACAACAAGCTTCACCACAACTCTCCAAATTTATTATTTATTAAATAAATACTTATTGAGCACTATTTATGTGCTATGTGTTGGACTCACAGTGAGTGAGAGAGGTAAGATCGCTCTTCTTATGGAGGTTCTAGGCTAATAGTCTCAGTTGTCCCACTATAAATATTTAATCTCAACAAGTTTGAACCATTAGCATCACTTTCTAGATAAAGAAACCAAGAGTCAGAGGAATACTGTAATTTTTCCTATGTCACACAGCTACTGGGTGGCAAAGGTCCCACGTGGGATTTAAACTAATTTTGGGGACTTTAGAATCCAGCTCCTTTCATTTTCCCTTAGTTTAGGGTTCCCACTTTAGCAACGATGTTTTCTTTAAAATGTCTTTTTTTTTAATCTTGCATTTTTAAAAATCTGATTTCTTTAAAATTTAAGAATAAATGAATGTGCCTATAACTTTGATTTTTCCATAAATATTTTGCTCTGGAAAATACAAACCTACTATTCCAGTCAAAGTTAGATACATAATTAAAAACAAAGATGAGGGAGAGAAGTTGAGTTTTATATATGTGTTAATTTACACTGAAAAATCATAAACATAGATTTGTCAATTGTGGCCTCTGGGAACAAAACACACAAAGACAGACCTATATAAAGTCAAGATAATGACAAATTCCTCTATTTAGTAAAAAATTTCATATTTAAAGAAAGGTTTGCTATTCTAGCTTACATTATGCTCACATCCAACAAGAACATTCTAAAATATAGAATGTAATTTTATGTTTATGAATTTGCAAAGACAACAATAAGTCAGCCAAAAAAAAGTATAATGACTATATTATGGAGGAAACTACATATGTGTATGTACTAGAGAATTTGAAGTTATTTTTACTTTTATCTGTTTTGCTAACAAAAGCATTTACTACACACAGCTGAGTCAAGTGTATTTCCTTAGGAGGATGGCAGAATATGCCACCACAAAATATGCTAATTTAAAATAAGGATTATTTTTGAGCTCAATCAATTGAGAAGCAGAGACCAGAGAAGCTCTCTGCCTTCCTCCTATTTGCCCAGAAGCAGGACATACATTTTCATATAGTCCTTCCTCCCTTCTCTACCAGGACATACAGAAGTTAATCATCAGAGACAACTTTAGACCCCATCAGCCTGGGGAAGCACCAGCAGAATCTACATAACACATTTTATTAGCTATTCTTTATCTACCATTAGCTTTTCATATATTTGCCTTCCCACAATTATGAAACAAGTTTCTTGTTGCCCAAGAAACTTGAGGTAGTTTCTTTTGTCTTGTCACTTTTCTAAAAATGTATTGGTTTTAGACTAAGATACTATATAAACTCAAGTTCTGACCATACCTCTGAGTTATTAATTGCCTCCTGTACATCAACTATGTATACATTAAGTATACACTTTAATGAACTTGTTTGTACTTCTATTGTTAATCTGTCTTTTGTTATAGAGGAGTTCCAGCTCAGGATTTCGAAAGAAAGAGGGAAAACTGTTCTTTCCTTTCCTAAACTTATTTATATGTAAGTAACTGACAACTATTCTCAGCAAGTCTTCAATGCAGTGTCAACATAACAAAGATGGTTTCTCCAAAATTGTCATGAGCCCTATGCTGCTTTCCAATTCTAAATATTGGTTAAAGGGAAAACTTTCTCAACATAAACTATGCAAAATAGGAAAGGTCCTCATGATTACATGCTAACATTGATATTGCCTCTGATATTCTAAAGATAAAGTGAAATATTTGTTACCATCTGGTGTAGTAATCTTTTAAGTTTATATTCTCACATTTTCATTTATTTACCCTTTACTGATTTATACATGCATATAAACATTTGTTTAACATATTAATGTGCCCTTCCTGTTTACTAGGTGTTATGCTTTTGGTATAGACAGGAAATAACAACTATTTATACAATATTTATTATGTTGCAAGAGTTTACATACAAGATTCATTCCTAAGTCCTGAAGAATGGCATTGTTCAGAGAAGGAAGAGACAAGCCATTATTATTTAACATGGAACAGACAAGACATTTTCATTTAAAATAGATATATGTGGAAGGAAAGTGTTTGGAACAAAATGTGATTAGCTTTCTTTTGGAAGCTGAGTAGAGAAAGGTTAAATGGAGAAAATTTGGGGGCAGGTGCTAACAAGGAAAATGAGAGTATTCGCAGGCTCAAAGCAGAGAAATAACATGGTGTGTATGAAAAAATATCATGTAGCTCAATATATTTGTTGTATAAGATGTGAAGAGGTTGTGGGAAGAAGATAAACTTTTGAGCTCTTCATAAGTAACGCAGGCTTTTCCAAAACAGATGTTATAATGTTTAGCCATTGAATAATTATATAGTAAGATGATATACTTAAACTGGCATTTTAGAAAGATCATTCTGCTTGCAATATGGTGAACCAAGGCAAAAGAAGGTGCAAGAAAGGCAAATCTACTGAGGTAACCAAGCATGAACTGGAAATTGTTGAACAAAAGAAGTAGTAATAACAGTTGAGGAACTAGCCTAATTTTAAGTGTTAAAGAGTTGTATTTGAAGGAATTAGTGATTATTTAGAAGTGAGAATGAACAAGAATTGAAAGCCAAGTAGGTGACATGCATTGTTCTTGACAAGAAAGGGAAATCAAGTAAAAAAAAAGTGAGCACAAAAAAGAAAGCAGGGAGTAATATGGTAGATCAACCATATCAATAATTATATTAAATGTAAATATACTGAATAATCAAATTAAAAAACAATTTGTCAGATTTTAAAGAAAAATATGCTGTGTATATGAGACTACTTTAAATATAAGAATGCTGTCAAAGATTGAGATATTTAGATTTCAAAGGTAGAGAATAGCCAGCTGAAGCCAAGTTTCACATAAGTGGAGAATGATCAGTTTAAGAAGGGTACATTTTTTTGAAATGTATGTTTGTGGATTTTCTTTTAAATATTTCCTTCTACATCACTTTCTATTCAACTAAAGGCCTTGGTTGCCTTGGAGATGATTAGTACTACAAAAAAGAAGGAACATTTGGTGTTGTTCAAATATAAGATTACATAAAGAGATGCAATGTACACATCTCAATCAGAGAGAAGCAAAATCCAGGACAGCAACTAGAAAAAATCAAACCAGACTATGGCTGGCATAGTCCAATGAGTTTGATGATCCTGCTTCCCTTTAATTTATTAGAGACCTTATGGAACTAATTTTATTAGAAATATTGAGACCCTTCACACCAGCCTGATTAACACTCTTGAAATAATTGTTTATTAGCCAACGCAATATAACATTTTTGTTTATGTTTATAATAACTTAATATTCAAATTTTGAGTGATAATATTAGGTCATAAAATAAAAATAAATTTTTATAACTACAGAATTCAGATTTTAAAGTGGACTGGAGAGGGAAAAGTATTGATTCTTGTCTTGGCCATGGTAAGTGAATTCTAGAATACCGCTAGGCCTAAATATTCTCATCAATAATTAGTTAAGAGTCAGATAAGAAATCCAAAGCCTGTAAATAAACTGAGTGTTTATAATAAAAATTAAATGATCTAAAACACAAATATAGTCAACTGATCTTGGACAAAGGAGCAAAGGAAATACAATGGAGAAGACATAGTCTTTCAACAAATGCTGTTGAGACACTGGGATATCCACCTATTAAAAAATGAATCTACGCCCTGACCAGTTTGGCTCAGTGGCTAGAGTGTCGGCCTGTGGACTGAAGAGTCCCAGGTTCGATTCCAGTCAAGGGCATGTACCTTGGTTGAGGGCACATACGAGACACTGGGATATCCACCTATAAAAAAATGAATCTGCATACAGATCTTACACCCCTCACCAAAATTAACTCAAAATGGATCATAAACCTTAATGTAAGATCCAGAAATTTCACTCCTTGTTATTTACCCAATGGAGCTGAAATTTTATGGCCACACAATAACCTGCACAAGGATGTTTAGAACAGTTTCATTCCTAATTGCAAAAACTTGGACGCTACCAAGATGTTCTTTAGTGAGTGAATGGATAAACTGTAATACAGTCAGACTATGGGAAATTATTCTGCACTAAAAAGAAGTGAGCTATCAAGCCATGAAAGACAAGGAGGAAACAAATCTTGGCAATGCATATTACCAAACGAAAGAAGCCAATCTGAATTCTTTTTGAATTTCAATCTCAGGCCCTTTACCTTTTATTATTCCAGGAAAAAAGAATAAAATAGATATAACAATCCAAACATAACTTGAATGTTCCCATAAAATTGTCCTCATCTTGGAGGCTCAACCCCTCACTTTCATTATGTATTATATTCTAAGAGAATAGTTTCCAATATTTTATGATTTTGTGATCATTTTAATAAAAAATATGAATACATACCTCCAATACATATATATTTATTTATAAATATTATACACATTCTATAAAAATAAATGTTATATATATTATGAAACATACACAAATTGTATATATATACTAGTATATATATATTAATATACATGTGCATATATATTAATATATCTATAAATATAATTTATATGTATTTTGTTAATCCTCACCCAAGGATGTTTTTCCATTGATTTTTGGAGAGAGTGGAAAGGAAGGGGAGAGACAGAGAGAGAAACAGAGAAACATCGGTATGAGAGAGACACATTGACTGGTTGCCTTCCACCCTCACGCCCCACCTGGGCCGGTGATCAACATGCAACCAAGGTACATGCCATTAACGGGAATCCAACCCAGGATCCTTCAGTCCCTGGGCCAAAAGTCTATCCACTGAGCCAAACCAGCTAGGGCACAAAGTACATATTTTTAAAGCTCTTCAAACAATATTTTAATAATAAAAAATTAAATAATTAAAATGTGAAAATATATTTAAATTTATACATATCAATACATTGCTGACTACTCAGTTGAAAGCCAATGGTCAAGGAGGGTGAAATAAGAGTGGTATCAATCAAACCTAGAAACCTTAACTATATAACTCAATCAACACAGTTTTACACATTACTTATATATTACAAAGCAGCATGCACGGGATTCTGGGGGTGATAATCAAACCTTTTCTTCAAAAACCTACATCTAGAGGGTCATTAAGTCAAGTACATAATTATCTATTATGAAAATTCAAATCAAATATCATGCTGTGGAGATATAAAAGAGTTCCAGGCTGGGAGAGAATCCACATTTTTTCCTTCTGTCACCCTAGGTGGTCCTAAAAATATTGCTCTTTTTTTGAGGGTAAGTTTGCAAACTACAACAAAGACAAATAGGCTCCTTTAGAAGAGCAGGCTGAACTGACGGCATCATTGCCATTTCAAAATGAGGAAAAGAACAGGAGGATGGAATAAGCTGTGGAGGAAAATATTTCTCTAGACCGCCTTCCAAAATTGTGTGCTAGGAGTCAGGGAAGGAGCCGGATTAAAATGCAGGTAAAGCATGTCAACATCACTGCCCAACATCCCTGTCATATTTTATACCTTAGCACACCTATCACACCCCTAACATTCTCAGGAGACTTGGGGGGCTTGGAAACTTACATATTTTTAACTTAAAGATAGACTTGCATTCTTACTTTATAAATACTGACATTTAAAATTTTATACATTTTTAAAATGAGTGTTATATTCTCTGACATGGGGATTTTGACATTTTGTCAGGGTCTGTGATGAAAACTGTGAATTGCCAGATGGATGGATACATAACATCTTGACTGGCAGATTCTCTTTACTATCGAGACACAGTTTAACATTAGAAAAGGGAACAAGATGCTTCTGGTTCCCAATTGATCTGCAAAAACACATTAATGAAATCAAACTGTGAAATATTTGTATAGATCAGAAAAGGTCTGAAAAAGTAAAAATGTTGCTCATGGGAGATTTCAATTATCTAACTATTGACTAAAAGCTCTGCAGAAAATGGAAAAGTGTATCTCTTAGAGAAAATTCCATTTGTTCATAATTCAATTTGATGAACAACTATTCTGGCAGAATAGAAAGAACCAGTTTTTATATATTGTAAGGCTCTCAGCCAGGAATTACTGATAAATAAACATGAAACAAGGATCTTTGATTGCATGATAATAACTATAATATAGTTTACAAAAAAAATCAGTTCCAAACCTGCAGATTACAAATACTGTTTCATTTTCTCTGGTTCTTAAACCAACTTTGATGCCCTGGGATGGCTCCTTTCAAATAAGCTCCTCAGTTGATTGTCTTTATGCTTTCTAATTTTGTGTGAGGTACAGTGTTAAGTGGGTCAGAAAGAGGGAAAAAGAGAGAAAGAACAGAGAGATTACAAGTCAAGATATTTAAGTATACTAGTAAAGTCTGTTTAGTCCTACTGAAATAATAATTTTCCTTGGGCAGAGATTTCTCGTGGTGCTATCAAGCATCTTTTCTGTTTCCTTTTTCATCTTTCCTCAGGGAAAAGCCAGAAACCCCTAGTTTTTTAAGTTTAGAAATCTCACAAGTAAAATAAACAAAAACTCAGAGATACAGACAACACTATGGTTACTATCAGAGAGAAGGGGGTTTGAGGGTAGTAAAGTGTCAAATATATGGTGACAGAAGATTATCTGACTTTGGATGGTGGGCACACAATGCAATGTATAGATCATGTATAGAAGTGTACACTTGAAACCTATATAATCTTATTAAACCAACTAGAGCAGGGTCGGGCAAACTTTTTGACTCGAGGGCCACAATGGGTTCTTAAACTGGACCGGAGGGCCGGAACAAAAACATGGATGGAGTGTTTGTGTGAACTAATATAAATTCAAAGTAAACATCATTACATAAAAGGGTACGGTCTTTTTTTTTGTTGTTTTATTCATTTCAAACGGGCCGGATACAGCCCGCGGGCCGTAGTTTGCCCATGGCTGAACTAGAGGCTCAGTGCACAAATTCATGCATGGATGGGGTCCCTTGGCCTGGCTGGTGATCGGGGTGATGGGGGACAGGGGAGGGCTGACCAGCCAGGGAGAGGGACCACGGGAGGTTGGCTGGCCATGGGAGGTTGGCTGTGGGAACACAC
>NW_005369827.1:4069117-4077971 GCF_000412655.1 Myotis brandtii | reverse complement strand
AAAACTAAAGAAATGAAATTAGAAATTAGAAGCAGAAAGGTATTTAGAATAAAAGCAGCAAATGAAAGAAAGGAGATGTTAATCAGAAGAGAGTCTGATTCAGGGATGATTTGATGTCCGGGGCAATAGCAAAGAAGAATAAGTACATGGTTGCTACCTCTCTCATGATAAGAACAATGCAAAATAAAGCTACATTGAGGTTCCATCACTCACTTATCAGATTTGTAAATATCCTGAAGTTTGGTACCATACTCTTGGCAAAGCACTTAGGAAATCAGAGACCTTAATACATTGCTGGTGGGAGTATAAATTAGTACAATCCCTGTAGTCAGAAATTCAGCAATATCTATTCAAATTTTAAACTCATACTTTTGACCAAATAATTCTGCTTCTTGGAATTTCATTTACATATGGGGTTGTACATATGCAAAATGACATAAATATGTTTATTTATTACAGCATTGTTGGCAATAACCAAAGACTAAAACCACCCAAAATGCTATTAAAAGGAGAAAACTTAAATAAATGATGATACTCCTATATCTTGTAGAATATGTACATAAAAACCAATGTGTACTTATCTATGCACTGATATAGAAAGTCCTCCAAGATATGCTCTCAGTAAAAAATCATATTCAGAACAAGTGCATAATGTGTCATCTTTTGTGTAAAAATAGCAAAAAAATGGAATCTATATGTATGTTTACTTGGATAAACATAAAGAAGGTCTTAAAAGATACAAAAGAATCTAAGAACAATGATTTAAAAAGTAAAGAAAAAATGGGAGGAGGAGCAAGCAGGGAGTGAGGGAGACATTTCACCGTGTACCATTTTATACTTATAGACATAACTCCTATTGGGAAATTGAATGAATAAAGCTTTCATGCTATTTGGAAAGAAATTGGAAATATAGAATCATTTAGCATTTACATCTGCATAAAATATAAATTGAAATGTTCAAAGGATGCAATTCATTGTACTAAACAGGGTTTAGTCAGAATAGGCTCGGTTATTTTGCCACAGCAAGCAACCCCCAAATCTCAGTGTTTTACAAAACAAGTTTCTCATGTCTGTTTCATTTCTCTTCCATGTTGTCTGCATTTCAGGTTAATGTTAATGGAACTGTTCCTATCTGGTAGTCTCATGCCAGAAGGAAACAAGTGAGATGTGAACCATAGCTCTTAAAGCTCTCTTAAAAATTATATACATTATTTTTTGGCTAACCCAAGTCATATGGCCCCTCCCAAATTCAACAAGATAAGAGGTATAATCTTTCATTGAAGGAGAGGTGCATCATAAGTCACATGGTCAAGCCTAAGTTAATGACAAAAAGAATTATCTATCACCCCAGGTAGAAAATATTTTGAAAAATAATGCCTATTATGAAATATACTGTATTATTAAAGATATTCACTCTCTCTGTCCCCAGTCAATGAATGCTGAGCCAACCCCAACACTAATTCTAATGTTAATTCTAACCTTGTAAAATGAATATATGTTTTCAGAAATCTACCTAGTTTCTACATATCTCACTGCTCTCCATACAAGTGTAGACCTTGAAATTATTAAATTTGCCAGGAAATTGTTTACTTTGGGAGTTGGTCAACCCAGTGTTTAAAGCCAGTTTTTAATGTTTTTCAATGTATCACATCAAATGGGTTAGCCCTCCATGAACTGAAGCACCATTGAGAATGTGTGTTATTCAAAAGTGGGGTTGATATAAAAGAATATTTTTAATTGCAGATGAGCAGCAATTTTTTAACCATGTGAATGAATAAAAGAAACTTGCATTTTAATAAGCATTCCCAAATACACAAACTTTTTCTTATACAAAAGAGCTGATTGAATATTATCCACAAGCTAGACTTTAATTAAAATTATAAACTCTATTACTTAATTCCCTTTAGTTTCTCTTTAGTTATTCTCAGCCACTCTTTACCTTATTCAGATAAGTAGGACATTACATCTGCTTTAATTGAATACCATTTGAATTCTAGATCTTTCTACAAAGTTATATTATCTATGAATCTGTTAATCAGGTAACATCTATGTGAATTTATTACCAATTAAAATGCATAAACCATTTTTTGGCTCTCATAAAAACTTCCTTTGGAGACTAAAAAAAAACTATGGAAAAAGAACATTTTTCATTTTAAATGATCATCTAAGAAGGAGTACTGATCATGATTTGAAGATGGCCAGAGTCTTGAATTTTATTTTAATGCTACTTCTAAATTGGTTATATTAACGGGATTGAAACTAAGAAATGAATGAAATTGCAAGACTGCAGTAGAATAAATGAGGGGAAATGGTGAGAGCTTAGGCTTCAAAGTCAGATCTAAGAAGGAATCTACACTAATAAAAGACAAAGATGCTAATTGACTGTACCTTCACTACGCCCACCAGCCAGTCAGAAGAGTATGCAAATTAACCCAACAAAGATGGCCATTAAATTTTCATACTGCAGGTGGGGCGGGCAGCGCCAGACACCACCCAGGGAGGCGGAGCAGGCAATTGCCTCAGCCGGAAGCCTGAGGCCTGGGCAGGGGCGGTGCCGGTGATCGCACAGGGATGGGGGTCCCCTACCCAAGCCTAACGCCCAGGCCAGAGGCCTGAGACCTGGGCAGGGGCAGAGCCTGTGATCGGAGTGGGCTGCAGGTCCCCTGCCAGAGCTTAAGGCCCTGGCCAGAGGTCTTAGGCCTGGGCAGGCGATTGAAGTGGACTGGGGGTCCCCTGCCCAGGCCTAATGTTCCTCTGGCCTAGGCAGGGACGGAACCTGCTATCTGAGCAGGCTGGGGGTCCCCTGCCCAGCCAGAGGCCTGAGTCCTGGGCAGGGGTGGAACCGGCGATTGCACAGGGCTGGGGATCCCCTGCCCAGGCCTAATGCCTTTCTGGCCTGGGCAGGGGTGGAGCCTGCAATCCGAGCAGGCTGGGGGTCCCCTGTCCAGGCCTAATGCCCTGGCCAGAGGCCTGAGGCCTGGGCAGAGGCGGAGCCTGCGATTGGAATGGGCTGCAGGTCCCCTGCCCCGGGCTAAGGCCCCAGCCAGAGGTCTTAGGCCTGGGCAGGGGCCGAGCTGGGGATCGGTGTGAACTACAGAGGAAATACCTATTCTGACCGCTCATTGGCTAAGCTACCTGTATGCCACTGGCAATATTCTTAGTAACTTGGGTAATAAGAATCCAAGAAGGTGATGTAGGGTTTTTCACTCCTGGAGAAAAAAAACGAATGTCTGCTGCTGGAGGGGCTAAGAAATATCATATCCTGGCCTAGTCAGTTTGGCTCAGTAGATAATGCCTCGGCCTGCCTACCTCAGGGTCTGGGTTCAATTCTGACCAAGGGCATGTACCTAGGTTGCAGGCTTCTCCCTGGCTGGGGCCCAGGTCAGGGCTCATGCAGGAGGCAACTAATCAAAGTGTTCTTCTCACTTTGATGTTTCTTTCTGTCTTTCCCTTTCTCTTCCACATTCTCTAAAAATCAATGGAAACATATCCTCAGGTGAGGATAAAAAAAAATAGTAATAAAGAAAGAAATATCATATCCTATGAAAGACACATCTTGAAAATGCCCAAAGAAAGTTGTCATTTTTTCAAGGTGAAGGGACTGGAGTCCGTGTTGATGAAAACACCTTGGTGGCTGCGGTGACTGGCAGTGGCTGCAACAGCGGGGTGATGGGGCTGGGGGCTTCCCCTGATTAGCCCAGTCGCCTCCCACAAAGGAAGGCCAGACTGCGGCTTAGGCCCGCTCCTCAAGGGGAGTAGGGAGAGGGCCTAAGCCATCAGTAGGACATCCCCTGACGGCTCCCAGTATGTGAGAGGGGGCAGGCTGGTCTGAGGGACCACCTCCCCCCCACCCCAAGTGCACGAATTTCGTGCACTGGGCCCCTAGTATTGAATAATGAGAAAAGTGCTCTGGTGGGATTATGGTGGTAGGTGGTAAGGGACTATGGTAGTAAATCCTGATAGGCAGCTTTGGAAAAGTATGTTAAGATTAATCATGGAAGACTTGGATATCTAATTTTAGAGGAAATGAGCAGAAGGACAGGTTTTAAAAATAGGAGACTGAGAAAGAATGTGGAGAGAACATGGAGCAAAGCATTTGGGAAGAGCATGACTAGAAGCAGAGAAATCATTGCCTCTATGTGCAATCATTAGGGATGCTAGAAATCTAAGTTAAAAAATGTCATTATGAAGAGATGCAAGAAAAAAATTTGAAGCAATGAAAAATATTAACTAACAGAATTTAAATAAATTAATATAAAAAGGAGAAAGGAATCTAAACTGACTTGATTTTTGAGGCCAGGTTGAGAAGAGGATGGGAGATTCAGAATCTATAAGAAAAAGAAAATTGAAGATCAAGCTTGAAGGTTAGAGTGCAAAAGGTGTGCATGTATATGTTTATGTGTAGAGAAAGATTTAAAAATTTATTTTTACTAATGTTGAAATAAAAAATCAGATTATACAAATTAATTGTCAAGTAGGTGCTTCAAATGTGAATTTCAAGTTCAAGAGACAAAGCAGGGAAACATTCCCTACTTGCTTCCTGGCTTCCTTTCTTCTTGCCCCCCTCCCTCTCTCCCTTCCTTTTTGTGTCTTGCTTTCTTTCATTAAAAAATATATATTTTTATTAATTCAGAGAGAGGAAGGGAGAGGGAAAGAGAGAAGCATCAATTATGAGAGAATCATTGATCGGCTGCCTCCTGCATGCCCTACACTGGGAATCGAGCCTGCGATCCAGGCATGTGCCCTGACAGGGAATTGAACTGTGACCTCCTGGTTCATGGGTGGAAGCTCAACCACTGAGCAACACTGGCCGGGAAAGTAGGTGTAAGGACCCTATTCAGAGTATACTGGATGTCCAAGGCCACTCTGAGCATGGGAATGTTAATGAGAATGTTCAAGGCTAAGATGCTACACACAGGTGCAAGGACACAGTAATCTCATGGTACACTGTGCAAGCGTGCCCTTCTATAACCCAAAAGACTGAGGTCACTATTTGGCAGAAAGCCTCTTTTGTCTAAATAGTATTGAAGTATGTTACTAAGGCTGCAGAGGACAGAGGGCTCAGCTGCGACTGCTATGTGAGGCTGTGGGTCTGGGCAGCACACTGCTGCTCAGATAATGGCTGTCGGTACAGAGGCTGCTGCTACTGTGTGGGAAAGATGTATTGTTACCTAGCTGGTGTGTGGCTACCTGCCTGTTTTATGGACTGTTTGAAGAACTATTTTGTCTAGTGACTCCTTGTTAGCAATGGCTACTAACTTCTACAATAAAGATTCTTTTATACATCCACAACTTCTCATGGCTTCTCCATCTACTACCTGGCATCCAAGAAGGTCCAGCCCCTGGCAGAGGAGCTCAGACCCAACAGTTGGCATAGTGGAGCAGAAGATAAAAGAGGACCTGTACTTCCAAGAATAGTACAGCGAGCAGGATTCAAGTAGGAACTTGCTTTCACAATTACACAGTGAGCAGGATTTAGGAGTAAGTACTCCAAGAACCTGCTCTGCTCGACAGCAGGAAATATGATATTATTCCCATAAGTAACTTATGAGGCTTCTTACCCAAGGAGTTCATTTTCCAGACCAAGATTTAAAAGTTATTTTCTTCTACAGGTTCTAGAAAAAGGGAGACATTAGTGCTCACAAAAATCTAACCTAATGAAAGCTCTGTTAAATTTTCTTTGTCATGTATAGGTAAAAAATATAATATATTATGTCCATTGAAATTGAATCCAGTTTCAAATGCAAGAAAATAAGCTTTAAACAAGTTTAGGATGAATCCTTTTGTGAAAGCAACAATTTCTTAGGTCATTCAAATAAACAGTTTTGTAGGCCATACTGGGTATCATCTTGGGATGCCTTATGGAAAGACATTAAATATTTAAAGAACATGAAGGTTTTGTTGTCATCGTTTCTTTATTTTTTTTGCTGAAGTTTTCTTTTCTTTCTTTTTTTTTTAATCTATCACATGGGAACTACAATCATAGCCATGGTCTAACCTTAATTCATATAAACCTGTGTTCACTAGGGCCTTATAAAACTACATTTTAAGTATTTAAACAATTATAGTCCTACATTTAAAAAAAGAGACTTATTTGTAACCAAGCATTGGTGAAAATAATATTCTAAATCAACTTACCAAGTACAGAAGAAAAAGAGAATGGCTAGTATGCAAATGATGTTATACATAGAGTTTCAGAGCTATTCTGCGTGAAGAAGAAAATGTGCAATGTGGAGGAGAGAGGCAGACCCAAATGTATTTGGCTCATCTAATTTAAAATCTAATTAATTGTTGTGTTTAGTTTTTAATTGAATATCAACAATCACATTTTAAATCATATTTTGGTGAATTTGGGTTTCTAGTCTGTTTTTTGCTATTTTAAGTAAATAAGTTTCTCTTTTCATGATAAGTTTTATGAAGACAGAGCATTTTTAAAAAATCCTCACCCAAGGACTTATTTTTATTGATTTTTAGAGAGATGAAGAGAGAGAGAGAGAGAAAGAGAGAGAGAGAGAGAGAGAGAGAGAGAGAGAGAGAGAGAGAAATATTGATGTGAGAGGAAAACATATGCAGCCCTGCCAGGTGGAACCTGCAAACTAGGTATGTGCCTTGACCAGGAATTGAACCCTCAGTCTTTTGTTGCATGGGATGATGCTTCAACCGAGCCATCTGATCAGGGTGGAGGCAGAGATTATTTTATACTTTTGGTTACTGTTGTATCCTTGAGTCCAGAGAAATATCCAGCTCAGAGTAGATTTTCAATTAAATATTTATTACTGAATATTGAATGAGTTTATACTATTTGGAGAGTCACTGAAACAGTCTCCTTGCTATAATTTTGGGGAAAGGCAGAGAGGGAAGAAAATATAATTTCCAGCAAGTTCATAAATGTCTTGGGTATGGAAAATCTATACTGTGTATTTTTGTATCTTCATAATACAGAAACCTCTAGAAAAAAATATCATAGCTTTAAACTTAGAAGGTAATCAATAATTATTATTGATTAATTTTCTTCCAGCAGTTCATTCCCACAGATGAAACACACAGAGGATTTTGAGTACTTTTATGTTTTGTATGCTTCGAAAGACCAATTCAAGAGCTAACTCCCTCACCCTGCTTCTTCGTCACAGGTTTCTGAAAGAGGATAAAACAATTGGGGACTAGTTTTACAAACGTGCTTATGAAGCTGACTGTTGTGGCATTTCACAGCGTTCACCAGAGGAGAGATTACTTTGACTATATCCCATTAAGGTATAAGGCTTAGCTTCTCTTTTGACATCACTCTCAGCGCAGTATTAAAAAGTAAAATGCTTGAAAAACACGTATTGACTGAACAAATAGCAATGGTAATTGTTTGTACGGTAAGCCCTATCATAATAGACAGGAAGGGGATAAAGAGATGCATTCTGCACTACTTACAGATAATCCAAGCATCTTTTTTATTTGCTTTGAGGTTATTAATTTTTGGATCTCAAATTAAATATGAATAAACTTAAATTGTGAGGGATCACGATCCTTCACTGCCTGATGTAATGTCTTGAAAATTACTTTTCTCCTTTGTCTGTTTTTTATGGGAGGAAAGGTTTATCTGGCCCCTAATAGTTCATGTTGGCTGCAAGCAGGTTGGGATGTCTTTTTTAAGACTCAGTTATGCACTAGTTGCTGGCAACACCTTCCACAGATTGAGTAATGCCTCCAGCATGTAAGCAACCAGTAGTGTGTTCTTTCTTCTGTAGCCACTCAAGTCGGGAAAGCACAGGATGGAGAGAGGAGTGACTCATCTCACTATGATCTATATTGATGCTCTAGCAAAATTTTTACTTCCTCTGCCTGCAGCTTTAGGCTCTGCATGTCGAAGGGAGGAAGGCTTCCACTGGAGGAAACATCAATGGCTTCACTAAACTGAGTGTGAGACAGCCACTGGGCTACTTTGGACTCTTCATGCCAGTGAACAAAGAAGCAAAAAAGGGGATTACTGGACTGGTGGTCATGATTGACTTTTTTTTTAACCATGTAGATAATTTATTTATTTTTCTACACAATCATGAGAAGATGGAACATGAGAATGAACATCACCCACAAACAGATAAAGGGACCTTTTGTCCTTTTTTTGGTGGTGGTGGTGGGGGGGGGTAGTTGGCATATTTTCTGTTTTACAAGGAATTACAAAAGGTAGCAGAAGTAGGCCTTTTGTCTTTATTTGAATGTCCAATGTTGATAAAGGGGTTGTATATGGGTTCAATGATAAAGGATGGACTATGGTGGATTATATTGTGTCCTTAGCTAAACTGAAACTCTATCGGGCAGAATTCCTTTCCCTGCATTGTTCACTGTGAGTGTGGCCGCAGGAGACAGTCTACACAAGGATCGGAAGGCACACGGGCAGCAGCAACGATCTCCTTATTAACCGAAGGGAGGTCAGTGCAGGCATTAGCCGCCATGGAAGTTCTTGAGATGTGTCAGAATCTGCCTGTCTCCTTGTTGTTGTGAAGCAGTAGCTCAACCTGCAGTGACTTCACATCGTGGCAGAGTTTCTCCTATAGATTCTCCAGCTCCTGGCCTGGGTATGTGTTTCGTTAGGTGATGAAGAGGGGCAGCATCCTCTGTTAAACTCTGGCATCTTTGAAGTTGGACACTTGGAGGTAGACAAGCAGGCTGTCATTTGTCTTCATAAGTCCCTGTTCAAAGGTGGTTTCCAGCCCATCTTTACCGCTTCCAATTTGGTCTTGTTTTCTACACTTCACACCCATCTAAGAAGGGAAGCAGGAAACAACTGAATAACAGAACAGTCTCTAAACATTTTATGACACTGAAGTAACAAAATTTAGAATTTGGGGACCTCCCCCCCCCTACC
>NW_005369827.1:4045301-4069087 GCF_000412655.1 Myotis brandtii | reverse complement strand
GAAGAAGAGTTCCGTTAAGCACCATAACACGGGTACTCTGTTGAAACTTCTTGTGTTGGGTGAACCAGATGTAGACAAAGCTTATGAAACTGAAGCCTAGCTTTAAGTGAGTTCAGTTCCTAAGCGGGTCACCCAACTGTAAATGCCTGCTGACAGACAAAGCAAACTATCCTTGGAAGAAGATAACATTCAGATTCTTGGAAACTTTTATAACACCATAACAGAGATAGAAAATAGATTTTGATGGTGTGGGGTACTGGGTACATTGACCAGGAAATAAACCTTTAGATATTGATGTATTAAAATTGAAATTTTAATGGGATATTCATGAGAAATATAACAGGCATTTCAGAATGGAAATCTAGAGCTTTGCTGTACAATACAGTATCCAAAAGCCACATGTGTCTAATTAAATTTAAATTTTGGTTTCTTTGTTGCACTAGTCACATTCTATGTGCTCAATAGCCACATGTGGCTAGGGGCTACTATTTGGAACAGTGTAGATAGCAAATATTTCTATCACTGTAGAAAGTTCTATTGGATATAAAATTAAGGATGAAGTTCAGTAGAAGAAATTTTGAATAAGATATCATTAGCAGAGAGGTACTCAGTATATAGAAAAATGAACAATTGAAAGTATAGCAAAAAACAAAAAAGAAAAAAAAACATTTTGGAAGTCTAATTTATTATGCAGTATCAGAAAACAGTGCTTTGTTAAGTTGTAAAAAAGCAACACATATATTCAATAATTTTATTACTTATGCTTAAAGGTTACTAGAGGTAAAGGAGTCAGGAGAAGGAGAAATCATTATCTTCTTTATCAATTTAAGTCCAATGAGAATAGACATAAGATGAAATAATGCATAAAATAAAATGGTTATTTTTAGAAGTTTAATTTTAAGACGTTTAAATTCTATGTTTTTATTAAGATATTAAAGATGAACTCTGAACTCTCCTTTGACTAAAAACTTAATCCTGAATTTTAACAGAGAAGAGGGGGTTGCCTGTGCTTTCATAGTCTTCCTTGTTGTAGCTCCTTCTCTGTGATGCCAGTAGAGGTTTGAGAAAAAGTCTTCTCTATGCCTTGGTACAATCCAGTGATTAAGAGATTATGTCTCAGAGACTACAAGGCAGCAAAGTTGATTTTCATTTTTCAGTTAGATGATTCCTAGATTCGGCAGCTATTTTTTGTACTGAATGATTATAAAAACGCCAATATGGATTAAGCAATCTAATATGAAAATTAATATTTTAGACTTGCCAAGTATTTCTTTAAATAGTTTATAGTTCACCAGTTGTTAGTTTTGTTTTTTAAAGCATGTAAATATGACCAAAATGTATTTGTGTGTGTGTGTGTGTGCACTGCTTTAGTTAGAAAATAAATTTGTATTGCTAAATCATAGTTCAAAAATGGATACTCAAAAACCAAGCATTATAAACAGAATAGAAATTAAAACAGCTGTTATTTCTGGTGTCAAGTTGAGCAAAGGTATTTTTTTAATTCTCAGCTCATCTACCAATATTAAAGGTTTTCTTCTGCCTTTTTTTTTTCCTTTTTTGGTTGTCAAATAGGCCTTTGTTTTTATTGAATTATTTTGATGTTGATTCTAGTTCTCTCCTGTCTCTAGACAATGCATCCTGACCTCCTGGCCCTCCTTGAACTCCTTATATAAAGTTCATCTCCAGATTGTCCATCTGGTAGAGGAGGCAGCCTAAATTCTGCCCCAGATGTGGTGTTGTTATTGCTCTCAGCCCCAGCTATTTATAGATCAGCTGAAATATTCATACTTCATAAACTGTCATAGTCCCTTAAGAGGAGATTTCTCAAAATGCACATTCATATTTTATAGTTGGACTAATGAGCTAGTTATCTCAACTGCTCATTAGAGTCCTGAGCTAAAACAAAGAGAATATAAAGTACCTTTTCCACTAGTCATGTATTTTTACATAGAATTGGAACTCTATTTTCAATGAGCAAAATATACTCTTCATATAGTCCTCATGATTTGAACAAAAATTAAGACGGAAGATACCTTGATAATGTTGTGAAGGGATCTACATATTTTCTTATTCTAACTCTGATTTTCCTTCATGAGCAATTAATTTGAATTCACCCTATTTTTTTGGCTTATGGTGATAACTGATGGCTCTGGGATCACAGTCCTTAAATTCTGGCATGAGAGACATTGGGCTTCTCCGTCTGGGAGCAGATGTAAGACAGAGCACAGCTGTGTGATGCATGTTCTCAACAGACATTCATTTCTGTGAGTGGCTTTTTCCATTACAGAAGAGTTGCATTAATTCTTGATGACTTCTCTTAAATTTGGGTTGTTGACTCTTGAAGCTAGATTTCATATTTCTCCCAATATATTTTCAAGAATGAAGTTTACTGCCCGGCTGCAGTGGCTCAGTGGTTTAATGTTGATTTATGAACCAGGAAGTCATGGTTCAATTCCTGGGCATATGCCCAGGTTGTAGGCTCAATCCCCAGTGGAGGCATGTACGAGGCAGTCGATCAATAATCCTCTTCATTGATGTTTCTCTCTCCCTCTCCCTCTCTTATCCCCTCTGAAATCAATAAAAATATTTTTCTAAAAGAATGAAGTTTATTGAATGCATCTCCCCAACAAATTTTTATAGGCAGTATTTGACATAGCCTGCACTTTTTTTGAGAGGAAACATGACTCTTCAAGACGATAGCTTCTAAATTTATCTTAACCAATCTTATAAACTTTAAATAGAAATAATATTAATGTTCACAATATTCAAAGTACACATGAGGGCAATAGGGAAATTTCACTGTAGATGCTCAGGAAAAGGGCATCTCTTGCTAGCAGAATCACCATTTGCCAGCTCTTAGGTAACAACAAAAGAGTAATCAAATTATATGCCCCCAAAACTGTTCCTGAAAGCATTCCCTCCTAACTGGTAAAAATGCTATGCCTCATTCACTTTTCCTAAATACCTTTAATTACCATTACTAAAATCATTTAGCTTTCTAGGTTTTCCAAAGGACATGTACCATTTATTAACTAAGTGGCCTTAGACAATTTTTATATAAAAAATAGGGATGCCCCAACCTGCAGAACTATAATTAAAAGGAATAATAATGACAAGTTTATAAGCCACTTAACAAACTCCCCGAGGATGCGAAGAGGTGCATAATAACTGCCATCTGTCTTTCCTCATCACTAATACTCCTATTTCACGGCAGATATAAACTTGTGCATAAGCTTAATTGGAAACATGAAAAAACTGCTGCCTGACCCATACCACTCACTGAAGCTTGAAGTCATCTTCTGGTTGTCAAATCGATCATGTAGACACCTTGGTGTCAGGTATAGTGGCTATATAATTCCACACACAGGAATCACCTTTTAAAACAGAGCCTTACACATATAAAGCGAATAAAAGGTTTTCTCAGAATTAACCAATGGTCTCATACCCATGGGTTTTACATTTTTGTCCTAGGTGCCATGAGGAGTTAATTAAAATTAACGGTTCTTTATAAAATTTTAAAATAAATTTAGATAACTTAGATGTATGCACTAAATTAGAATCAGTGCTGGGAGCAGTGCTAAAGGCAGCAGGCTAATGAATAGTCTAGGGAAAAAAATAAGTAGGCTTGAACACAGGCAGTCGGCTTGGAGATAGTAGAGTTACTGAACTTGAGACATAGTTCAGTGTTAAATCAACTGACATTTGCTGATTGCTTGAATATAAAGGATACTGGCCATAAGTTTGTAAAATTCTGCCTAGGTCTTCAAGAGTAAACAAATAATATAATTAAGGACAATAGACCAATTTATTAGCAATGACATGGAGAACAAGTTTAGCCTTCTAGTGATTGTTAGCAATTTCCAGGGGTTTCATATAAAAGCTTTGTGATCAAGACCCTCTTGATAGGCGGTGGGAAGCTTTGTTATATGTACCCTCCTGCGAATGTTAAGGAGGCATTTAGTTATTGGGGTAAACTCTTTATATGGGAGGCATAATTTGCCGATTTTATGGTATCATTACCACTAGCTATAGACAAAAAAAATTAGCTAAATTCAAAGGATGGAACCTAGACTATGAAATGCAATAAGGAAATATTGGGGCAGAATAGGAGCAAATGGATTGGAATTGGTGGCTAAAACCTTTGACTAAATAAAAAATTTTAATAGAACTATTCTGAATATAACTACCTCTTTAAGAAGTTAACATTCTAATAAATGTGGACTTTGGCAGCAAATAAACTAACATATATTTTTTAAACCATTAAGCTTTCAACTAAGTTTGATGGTAGATTTTTTTTTTAAAAAAACTAGTGCTGTCTATTTGTGTGTTGGGTGACTTTTTGGTCCATTTTTTCTCTGTCTTCCATGTATGTTGATTGTTACTATTCACTGAGGTGATGTTAATAAAAACAGCCAGTCGAGGGATGGGTTTAGCTGATGGTTTTGCTGATCTGGATTTAAAAAGGAATTGATTTTGTGGGATGGACTGGATAAATACCTTTCATTCCTCCCCCTCTCCCACATTTTAATGTGTTCGCACATCAACTGTGGGCAGGAAATATGAGCTCCTTCACAGGACTTTTAACATGGATAAATAACACTCGTTAATAAATAAAAACGATCTGACATTTACTACCGAGCCTCACTCTTATTTATGATTTTTGGCTTTAGTTCAAAAAGCGTGTGATCCGCTCCTCCCGGGAAGATGCTGTCTTGCCTAAACCGCCGCTCTTATCTCTCTTCCCCTGGTGTGGGACGGATTTTCTGTGCTTCGGTTCACTGCAAAGTGTTAACATCTGTGCGAGTCTCTCCTCGCCTCACTGCTTATCAGGGCTGCCTGGTGGGTTTCCACGATGGCGAGTTGTGCTTTCCTCCTGCCATTTGCCACTGACAGTGAACTTAGGAAACAGTATCTCCAAGGTGCCAAAAGTCCTGGAAATTGTGCCTTTGAAAAGTGTTCAGTGTTGGCTTCAGCAGGACTTCTCAGGACGGGAAGTAGCACAATGACAGACCCAATTTCCTGTTACACAGCCCAAGGCTTAGGTACATGTTCGTACTTCCTAACGTGGGCACTTTGGTGGATTGACTGTTGATGGTTGTAGTTAATGGCCTCCATGCATGTCTTGTAACTTTACATCACCTCTGATGTGGCTCAGAACCCACTACCCTGAAATACGGCACCTGGTTATAGTGATTATGTAAGATGAAGGATTTGAGAAATGACAGGTGCAGAGAGGGCTCTCTGGCTTCCCCCTTGTCCCCCGAAGCAGGTCATACGTTCATCTTGTGAGAGATGCCCTCCCAATACCCAGAGGAAAGAAACACCCTTATCTCTGTAGATGGAAAGTTGCTGGGAGGAATCCGAATGAACAGACTTGCTAAGTTTCCCCAGGTGAATTAATCTCAGTTTATACCCTCTCATCCCATCCCATTCTCCCCATGACTTTGCACTTTTCATCGAACCTAATATAGAAATTCTCAGGTTTAACCGTTCTTTCAGCTCTTCATTTCCTTAGGAGGTCTCCTGTGTCACATAAAACTCACCTTAAATGAATTCGCAGGCCAGCTCAGTTAGCAGGGCCCAGCCAGAGAACCTAGGGGAGTAATTGGGAAAATAATGTTCTCCTCCCCTAACCTCATACTTGGAATCTAGGATAACTATTACTTTGACAAACAGACTGCAGCAGAGTATGGCGTGCCACTTCTGAGATGGGCCAATAAAGGACTCACACATTTCCATTTTCTCTACTCAACCTCTGTCTGTGACACAGGGAAAAGCTGGGGCTAGATGGTTGGAAGATGGAAGACCACCTGGATCACAGATTAGAAATCCATGCCAAGACATCCTAGATTAACAGCACTGAATGCATCTGCAAGGTGCACACAGACCAACGAATAAGCTAAACGTAGACCAGATCAATAACACCACCCAGCTCACCTATTCATTCCTAAACAAAAATAAACGTTTATTGTCATATGCTGTTGAGGCCTGTTTATGTATAAAAGAGACCCCCCAAAGAGACTTAATATTAATAATGGATACTAACTATCACACAAGTGCCAGGGCAGTATGAGCCTTAGGAAACTTGACTTTACATTTTAAGTCTGGGATGTATTAATAACTCTATTGTTAAGATCTAAAACTTCTTTCTCCCTCTATGTTACTTATCTTTAAAATTCTCTATGTAAATATGGGGTTGGGGTATGGAAAACCCAATGTATAATTAGAGTCAGTTTGTGACTCTGGGATCTCTTGCCTCAAGAAAATGCCCTGTCTTTGTTGAAGCATTTGTTCTCTGGTCTCCAGGGCTTTATGGCATTGCTGATGCCCTGGTTTTCCTTCAAAATATTTATTTTGATGGATTATTTTATAGCCATCAACTTTTCAACAAATTGCTACTAGCTAAACGAAGCCCTAGGGAACCCAGAGACACTTTCAAACTTTCTTGTTTAATCTTTGTTAATTACACTGAGAAAGCTCCAAATATCATAAGATGTATAATTCATACGTGCAAAAGTAAACACTAGCCATATCTTAAAATTTGGATTTAAATGATCTTCATTTTATTATCAAGCCAATATGATTGAGGCATATGCCATCATGCTTTTTAGTCAACAAAGTTTTACTGAAAAATTATATGTCTGATATTTTGTCATTATTGTAGTTAAAAATTAAGTACCCTTATACATTCTTATTGAACATGGAAATCTAGCCCTCTCAAAAATAAGGCCCAAATGATTTTTGGATACTTTATGTCTTATCATGTGTTCATCCTTAAATCTTCTACAATTTGAAAAATACCACTTGTCTATGGGATGATAGAACTTCTACTTCTTTTAGTCTTGTAGCAATAGATATTGTTTGTACCTGGATTGCTATATACACGTAGAGACTCAATAAATACCTGAATGAATAATTTCAGTAAAAGTTTTATCCTACTAGGCATCAATCGGTTTAACTTTTGATTATAGATATGCCATTACTAATGTAATCTTGGTGCTAAAATCTATACCACAGAGGAGGGAATAAAGGGACAGGTGTTATCAAGTTTCTAAATGTTTTTTAATGCACAAGTCTACTTTCCTTACCTTAGTGGTTTATATTATGGTGTGTGCCGATGCCCATCTTATGATTGTTGTGCAAAAAGAAAACAGAGGTCTATAAAACCACCACCACGCAATGTAAACACAACAAACTGTTTATTCGCAGGGAGGGGATTTACAAGCAGAGAAGTAGCAGGGCACCCCTAATCTCCCAAGCTTAAATCACCCTATAGATATGATTAACCTGATAATATCTGAACAGGACATACCATGGAAAATGTTCCAGTAAAGGGCCCTCACTTCCATAACTCTAGATATTTATAGTAAGAGGAGATTAAGACACATATAAGCAATTATGTAATGGTAGCGCTTCCCAGGACAGTAAAGGGCCTTGTGAGATAAAACCCTTCCTTGCTCAGCCTGTACTTCCATTAACCTACATAAGGAGTGTTGAATCACCCCTTTAGAAAACTACAGGACAGGGTGAAAAATTAGCCTCTAGCATCAACTGGTTTATTCTCTTTTCAATGTCCATAGAATGAAATCCCCCCTTCTATTTGTAAACACAGCCTTGACCATCTTACATGAAATTATATAAGCACATTGTACGATTTTAGGTGATTGCCCAGTGTGGAGCATGCAGGAGGCAGCTGATCAGTGATTCTCTCTCATCATTGATGTTTCTACCTCTCTCCCCCTCTCCCTTCCTCTCTGAAATCGATAAAAATATATTTTAAAAATGTGATCATTATGGCTATGTCCATAAAGTCAATATCAATGGCAGAATGTCCCACCCCTTTATATCTAGATATGATTCATCAAAATTCCCAGTACTATACCCCATGGAAATCCAAAGCTGTCCTTAGGATGTATTTCAATTCTTGGGGCTGACTACCTTCTTTTTATTCCATTAACTTTTTAGAGAGAGTGGAAGGGAGGGAGGAGGGGGAGAGAAAGAGAGAAACATCAATGTGAGAGAGACACAATGATTGGTTGCCTCTAGCAGGAGACCTGACCTGGGCTAAGGATGGAGCCTGAAACCAAGGTATGTGCCCTTGAACAGGGATAAAACCTAAGACCCCTCAGTCCATGGGCTCTAACCACTGACCAACCAGTCAGGGCTGATTACCTTCTTGATCCTTGACAAGATAGTCCATTTTTTTTGTAAGTCACAAAACTGTGGCCCTTTTTATTTTATTTTATTTTATTTTATTTTATTTTATTTTATTTTATTTTATTTTTTTACAGAGCCAAATAGTACACCAAATCATATAAAGCATTCATGAGTGTACTAGGCTTTAGTGACTATTTGGTTACAATGATCTCTTAAATAGGAAAATGTGTACACTATAACAATCAAATTACTTAAAATTCAGCACCATTCACCCTTGGTCCTTAAGTGTTCTGAGTATACAGTAAAGAGGAAACCACTGGTTATTTCTCCATGTAGTTCTGCATATAGCATACTCTTTTTAGATCTTTTCTTTTCTCCATCTTCTTTCATGATCTCTTTTTTCTTCTTCAACATTTCAGGAGCAAATAAATTGATTTCCTACTCTTATAAAGACTATCTTGCTCATATTTCAGAGATTTATTAATGTATTTTCCAAATAAATACATTTCTTCTAAAAAATAATTATACTAGGTGTTAAAAATATTTGTTGAATTTAGATATTCAATAACAGAAATTGAAAACTACAGTCTTTCTGACATACTTTCTAATCCTCATAATAACCCTGTTAACTAAATTATTATCCTTGTTTTTCCTTTGAGAACACTGAGTCACAAAGAGATAAAATTACTTGCAATGTATCTGACAATCCGTAAATGGGAGAGAACATTTTAATGCTAAAAAGCCTGATCCCTAGTCTTTCCTGCTAATAATTAAAGATTTGTGCAGAATTTGTTGGACTTTGAAAGGATTTTAGAATGAAAATAAAATTTTGATCACAAAGATGAATAAAATATAATATTTATAGAGCAGAGAAGATTGTACTATATCCATTTCAGAAGTAGAGGATGTTTAGTGCATACTAGAAATATTTCTTAGTACCTTCGTTAAACCTACAAATTTACTTTTACCACTTGCTTTTGTTGGAGAACCCAGACACGGGATTTAGTGCTTGTGCTCTATTTGAAACAGCCACCTGAGAGGTTGTCACTCAATCCTGTACACTGCTTACCTCTAAGAAAGATTGCCCAGTTGAATAATTTATAATAATTTTAAGGATTTTATTTTTTAAATTGTTTCAAATTTATTAGTAGTTTAAAACATAACTAATAAAATTAAAACAACTATCTCTTTTGTTTTATTTTTAAAAAATTAAATGACCCTTATGAAGTGTAGACACATCTGACCCTGAAAATTATGGCCTTCAGGTTTTAAAATGAGAGAAAGAGAGAACTCCCATACTGCTGGCATTTTTGGAATAAACGCTCATATATGATTTTTAAAAAAATGCTTAGCAGCTAAAATTCCATGTTATGTTATACATATGTTAAGAGATACATAACAATTTAAAGGACAAAACATTGAGTTGGAGTAAGATCTTCAGTTGCGTAATTGCTTTGAGGTTTATTTTGTTCCTCGACTTATTTTTTCCTCCTCGATCTAAGCTGCACACGCAACTAAAATAAGCTTAGAACGTCCATAGTGGATACTTATGCTAGACTCAATGATGAACTGAAGGACAAATGTATACAATAGTGTCATTAAGCTGAACCCTGGCGAATATCATTTATGTAGAGGGGCTGCATAATGCATATAGTCAGTGAAAGATGTATGTTTTAAGATGAGTAAGAGTTTACTACTAACTAACATGTTTTGAAAGCAGTAAAAATTGGTGCATGATGAATAACTGCTGAAGTAATGGCATACTTCACAATTGGAACCCACAGAAATTGTATATTTTTTAGCTCACAGAAGTCCTTTTTTATGTTAAAAATTTACTACTGCTTTGAGTATTTTTAAACAATTAATATTTGTGGTCACAAACTTTCTTCAAAACATAAACCTCTCTATATTTAATAAAGTAAGAGCTTATAGAAAAAAAAGAGCTTAATAAGGTAAATGGATTCTAGGGCTATTAAAGACAGAAAAATGTTCAGATATGTCAAATTTATCATGTTCTATTTCTAGAGTTTGAGAGAATTTAAAGAATTTTCACTGGGAGCATTCTTAATGAATTGAAAAGAAAATTTAGCATAAGTGAAAATTGCATAAATTTTATTAATAGAATTTCTATGATTAATAGAATTTCTAACATTTTCAGGCAGCTTGTTTATTTTATAAGCTATAAGTTAAAATTAATACAAATAATTAGGAGGAAAGACTATTTTATACTTTACATGATCATGGGATAGAAGTTAGCTTCCATTTATAATTGATCCATGTCCTTATCTTAATTTATTTATATATGTAATGGATTATTAACTTGATATACAGGTTATCTATGTATATAAAACCCTAATATGCAAATAGACCAAATGGCGGAACAACCAAACAACTGAACAACCAAACAATAGGTTGTTATGACGTGCACTGACCACCAGGGGGCATGTGCGGAACATGGTGGGCATTGGCCACAGCGAGATGGTGGAGCAGGTGAGCAGGGGCACCAGACCAAAGTGGGGTGCTGGTCGCTGTCATCAGGGTGAGCCACTGGTGGTTACTGAAAATTCTTTGCTCTCATGCACTACGGTCCCATTGGTGCTTGCACCTGCTGCTGGTGCCAGCCCTGCTTGCATCTGCTGCTAGTGCCAGAGCCACCACTCACACCCTCACACCCGCTGCTCCCACCAGCCCCAATCGCTCTACACCCTTGGCAGGTGTGAGCGGGGCCGGAGCATCAGTGCTTGGGAGTGGCAGCGGAAGCGGGGCTGCCAGCAGACAGGGGACTGGGTGGAGGGGAGGGGCCGGGCGGGGGCACAGAAGATGGGCTGAGACCCATCCCTGTGCCCACCACAGCCTCACGGCCCACAGTTCCTTTCAAGTTGCATAAATTAGTGCACTGGGCCCCTAGTATAATATAATAGAAGTTTCTGGTTTATAACACTTTCATGATAAACATATATATTTGAATATTGGACATTCTTTTTTTTTTCTTTTTTTTTAAAGTAGAACACAGGTCATGCCTTGTTAGTCTTTCTTTTTTTAAATATATTTTATTGATTTTTTACAGAGAGGAAGGGAGAGGGATAGAGAGTTAGAAACATCGATGAGAGAGAAACATCGATTCAGCTGCCTCTTGCATGCCCCCTACTGGGGATGTGCCCGCAACCCAGGTACATGCCCTTGACCGGAATCGAACCTGGGACCCTTTAGTCCGCAGGCTGACGCTCTATCTGCTGAGCCAAACCGGTTAGGGCTGGGCATTCTTAATTAGGTTTATGTGTGTGTGTTGTTGTTGTTGTTAATTCTTACCCAAGGATATTTTTTTCATTGATTTTTAGAGAGAGTAGAAGGGAGGGGGAGAGTCAGAGAGAAACATTGATGTGAGAGAGACACATTGATTGGTTGCCACCCACATGCGTCATGCCGCGACCCAGGGCCAGGGATTGAGCTTGCAATAGAGAGCCTGAAACTGAGGGTACATACCCTTAACCTGAATCAAACTTAGGACCCTTCAGACTGAAGGCCGACACTCTGACCACCTGGCAAAACTAGCTAAGGCTCTTAATTTGTTTTCCTAGAGATTTTCAATATAAATACAATTCATGTAGCTATAAAGACATGAAGATATGGATATAAATTAGGACTATTACCAAAATAGGGTTTAGAATACTTAATTTACAAATGGATAATTTTCCTTTTAAATAGCTTTTATTTTTAAATCCCTATTTTATTTTTCAATGGAAGTGTAATTACTTTTATGCCTCATTGACAGAAGTATATCTCAACCACATTTTTTATAAAAGATCAATTGAAACATTATAGCATAATGTTATGAGTAGTGTTTCATCATCAAAAAGATGTTTTAAGAAAATAAATTTGGTATTTAAAAGAATAACTATAGGACTCTTTGTTCATGATCAATCAGCTAAAGATCTTACGTGAATAAATTGATATAACTAGGCTACAATGTTTTATGGATAAACTGAAAGATAGCGTGCATCTACAATCACCAGACTCAGTGGAAATGTTACAGTTCTTTACATGGCATTTTATTCTACCTTTAGCGAGACCAGCTGGTATTTTAGAACTAGAGTTGTGATCTTTGTAATCTCATGGGAGATTTATTTGTTTGTCAGTTTAAGACTGAATGTGAAGTGTACAATGGAGATGTTAACTCTTGCCCCATATGAGTATGTGAGAATTAAAAAAGACTATCTTACTTAATACAGTGTGTGGTATTCATAGTTCTCATGCTTATCAAGTGCCTACTGTTCCTGATAAGAAATTAATATTTAATAATTTATAGCTATATTAATTATTATCAATTAATAACCACATGTGTGATAATTCAGTATGTGAGAGGTATGGTTCTATAATGCTTACTAAAGCAAGAAATCTAGCTCAGCACTGCTCACTTCTGCAGACCTTTCGAAAGCATGATATAATCATTGTTTTTTTATTATACAGTAAAAATTTTCAGCTTCTTCCAGTTTGAGCTATAGGAATAGGGATAGTGGTCTCTTTTATGAGACCATCAAAAAGTTACTAAATTTAGGTGCTTCTTCTACAAAAATAACATTTAAAGAGCATATTTTAAAATAGAATGTAGAGTTTAATGTTATTTTTGTAGAAGATAAAGCATGCATACACTATATATGCCCAAGGAAAGACTGGAATTATATTGCCTGGATAATAGCAATGATCATATATAGGTGGGTAGAATGTTTTCATATGCAATATTTTTTAATATAAAAACAATTTTTATGATAAACATTTTCATATTAAAAACAAGTTAATGGAGAGAATTTTAAGCAGCTTTTCTATATTAGAAATATGTGAGTTTTTCATTCAAAGTTCCTCACTGGAAATATCAGGAATTACAGTTAAAAATAATACTGTTTTAAAAGTTTAAATCCTCCAACAAAATTACATTTAGCCTTTTCCATTTAGTACCTGATAAATTTCCAATAGCAGGGAAACGTGATTTATTATTAGCTCGAAGAGTAATCATTATGATTTGCGTTTAAAAACCTTACTTAATGAATTCTTGATTTGCATTAAACTTAATAATTTGTTTTAGGTCTTGGGTCAGTGGATTTATGCTAATACACAAAAATGAATTAAATGTATTGCACAGATGATAATATCACAAAATTGTTTGTTTGTTTTGTCTATACCCCATTGTAGGTGTTGAATGGGAAAATGCCTTTCTGATGATCCCGAAATATCAATTCAAAGAGGTAGTGTATTTTATGGAATAAAAGGCAAAGGTGCCATGAATTGTACCAAGCCACATATCCTGTGGCATCTCTTTAATTAAGAATACTCTTAAGACACATATTGATGTCTAGGGACAATTTATTCTGGGAAAAGAGTAAATCGCAGATATCAAATCAGTAGTTGAAACTTACAATGCAGTGGGTATGTTTTTTCTTCTTCTGCTGTTAGCATCTTTCCTGGTGACTTCACTGAGCAATAAGGGATGGTGCAGGTGTATTTTTATGCTTTGTTGAACCCCAGACTTAAAATTTTCTACTAATTATTTTTTCTTTATTTTGGGTGATCCCTTTTAAAACTATGGGAATCAATTTTCCTCATGGTCACAGCTTCTGGGGACTTGAGGTATCACTAGCAAGTTGCTTCTTCTCGGATATCCACCATTGCAGTGCTTTCTTGCTTTACCATGATGTGGGGCCACCATATTTTGCTCATGAAGAGCACCAACTGTTTTGATAATAAGTCTATTCTGTGGATTACTCATTTTGAAGGTCAGCCAAATAAACTTCATTTACTTACTCTATGCTGCCACTTCAATCCATATGAATTATGTATTATAGCATAACTAAAGAGCAAAATGTTGACTTCTGGTTGTCAATATTTTAGGCATGTACTTCAACAGGAATTTTTATGAGAAGATTCCTTACCAAATCTTTGTGTGTTTTTTAGCCAATATAATGCAGTGGGTTGCAATTGTTGCAAAATTGGCCATAGGAATGAAATGTGTTTGTTGCCTCTTTTTTATCAAAGGGTATATATATATGAAACATACATATATATGAAACATAAAGAAAATAATTATCTTCTATTAAGTCTTCCCCTTTCAGACCACTATAAGATATCCCTAAGTATTACTAAGTATTAGATAAGAACTAACATAATAAATAGTATCAGAGAATGCATATAAATAATATTCTCAATTTAGAAAATATTATTTCCATGTAATTTTTCTCTTGCTCTTTGTTGAGAAAGATTAATTGTTTAATATAAGCTAGGCATTGTGCCAGACATTGAGAAAGAAAATAAAGACTATAAGATGTCTGAATTAAAAGAGTTCAAAGAATGGGTGGAAAGTTAATTATTTATAACTTAATTTTACATTACAATTGGATAAAGATTAAAGCAGAGATGTTAATAACTTATTGTGTCAGTGCATGTGATAATGCAAATAACTCTGCTTGTAGAGTTATGGAGGGCTTCATAGAAAAAGTGATATTTTATTTCCAAATAATTTGGCTCTGCCTTAGAACATACCATTTCTCACCATCTGCATTGCTACCATTACCATCCTAGATATCATCATGCATTGGCTAAGCTGTCCTCGCCCCTCCGCTGGTTCCCCTGCCTCACACTTGACTCTAGTCTAGAGTCTTCCTTATGAAGAAATGACCTTCTTAAAAAGTAAGCCATACATCAGCCTCCAAAATGAGTAAAATATTTCATCTTTCATAGCTGCTCAATATTTTTGAATGAATGAATGAGCAGGAATTTGCCACCGAGCCAATTAGAGAAGGACATACGAAGCTGGTGGATACACATGTAACAGATGGGACTTGTGAAAGTAGGAGAGATTTAAAATTTTATCAAACCATCTGAAATGAGCATTGACTGGTCAGGATAAATCCTCTGACCAGTGTGACTGGACATTGACCAAGCCATCATAGCAGTGAATGCCAGTTGAATATCAACCTAGTTGAGGAAAATGATGTCTTTGGTGATAAGGATAAGTTATTTTAACTGGAGTTTAAGTAAATGGTTGGGAATAGAGGACGATGAATGGAGAAGTAGAATCATTCCCAAGTTGGAGATTCTTATAAAACATTTTAAGAGATCTGATTAGTAGCTATTTTCTCCTTATCCAGAAGGTTAACGGATTTTCATTTAAAAAGAAATCAATATATGTTCACATGTTCAAAATGCTCCTATCAGAAACACAAATTGGGTCAAGGTTGCAGTGGTATAGCTGTTTATGGCTTGAAAAGTCATGTTTTCTCTGTCATATAATGTCAGAAACTTTTGGATTAACAGTAACAGAACCCAGCTTGAACTGGCTTAAGCAAAAAGGAAAACATTTTTATAGGTCAATGTGTGCTTCATAGAACTCAAGGACAGAGATGCAGGCTGGGTCTCTGAACCAACTGGAAATAAAACACCAATTCTCTTTATTTTTCATATTGTTTCCCAGAGCTGGTCTGCTTCATCTTTCACCTTTCAGGTAAGCTATTTTCCAGGATAATATCATAAAAATAGTACCACCAAAGTCTCTTGGGTTTATATGCCATATCTTCAAGCAGTGTCGGAATCCCCAACTCCAAATTTATATTCCTAGAAAATGTCACTTTTTGGCTCAGGCATATTAGCTCTCTGACCTTGTACCAATTAGATAAAGCCGTGGGGGGAAGTAATGCAAGATGGATTAGAATACATATCCTATCTGGCCTGGCAATATTGGAAGCAGGGTTACATTTTATGAGTGAGTCTGTAATGTGGAAGTTACAATCATAACCTCCCAGAAATGAATTGACCTAGGTATCTACTATAAGTGGACAACAAACTTCTAGGTTTTATCACCAACATCTGACTAGTAAAATGTCTTGCATCTAGTAGATGCTCAATAAACCTTTACTGGGTTGATCCACTTTATCATTGTTCCTCCACTACGGAGAGTACTGGCTGGTATCATGAATATACTGTAATCCTTCATAATGGAAAGTCTTTGTTATGTTACCTGGATTCGAATCCTGCATTTCCTTTTTAATAGATGCATGATCCTAAGTGAGCAATTTATCTTTCTATGTCTTAGTTTTCTCTGCTGTGAAATGTTCATTAGCTATTACTAGTATTTCACAAGTCTATAATGGGTATTACATGAAATGAATCATATGAAACACGTGGCAGGTTGCAAAGTATCTAATAAATGTCAGCTAGCATTATATTTGACACTAAGTATTTTCGTTAAAAAAAGAAAATAAGCCAACAGAGTTTTTGTTTTTGTTTAAATTGTATTGGCTCTTATAAAGTCCTAATAAAATTTTGCTTTCATTAAACAATTCAAATAAACACAGATAATTTTGACAGCACCAAGTTGAATGTTTTGAAGTTATCTTCAAACTTTGGGACCTAATCCTGGCCAGTGTGGCTTCATTGGTTGGAGTGTGGGCCTGTGCTCCAGAAAGCTGAGGGTTTGATTCCTGGTCAGGGCACATCCCAGGTTTTGGGTTTGATGCCAGGTTGAGGCTCATGCAGGAGGCAACCAATGGCTGATGTGACTCTCTCATATTGATGTTTCTCTCTCTCTCTCTTCCTCCCTCTCTGCACTCGGTGTGGCTCAGTGGTTGAGCATTGACCTATGAACCAGGAGGTTGCAGTTCGATTCCTAATCAGGGCATATGCCCAGGTTGCAGGCTTGGTCCCCGATGATAGGCATGCAGGAGGCAGCTGATCAGTGAGTCTTTCTCATCATTGATGTTTCTCTCTCTCTTCCTTCCTCTCTGAAATCAATAAAAATATATTGTTTAAATGGAGGGCTAAATTTACTCTGTGTTTTTTTTAATCCACTAACTAAGAAAGTGCAATTTCTTACTTAGAAGTGGAGAGACTTGAAATTGATCAGGTACTAATACTTTAGTGAGAGAAGTGAGGTCTGTGAACAACTTTTATTTATTTTTTTATTGTCTAAAATTTTACATATGTCTCCTTTTTCCCGGCTTGACCCCTTCCCACCAGCCATTCCCACCTCAGGCAAGCCCACACTGCCCCAGTGTCTGTGTCCATTGGTTATGCTAATATGCATGCTTACAAGTTTTCTGGTAGCTGTTGTTTTAGTTGTCTTTCATCTTTACGCAAATGCTTGTTTGTGCACTACATCTTTCCAGAACTCATTTTCAACTCCTTGCACTTCTTAGTTGAAAATAAAAAAGATCAATAGAAGAAACTGTAACTTTTACAAGGAAGAGGTTTTTATGATTCATGTCCCCATTTTCTCTTAGAAGAAACTAATCTCTTAGACGAAGCTATTTTGGGATTTCTATTCTCAGTGTACCACAATAAAGTCAACTTCAGGAAAGTTGCAAAGCCACCTCGAGGCATTACTCTTGCAGGATCAATAACTCAAATGGGGCTTTAAGTTCTCAATTATAGAAATGATACCCAGATCCTACATTGCTAATACAGTACTACCTCCGTGCCCTATCCAGGTTAGTTGATGAGATACTGGCTATCTATACTTAAATGTCTCTGCATAAAATGTGTTGGAAATTAGATAGAACAGGGATCATTGACATTTTGTCTGGTGGACAGTGGACATGCTTTGAATGAGGAAATAGAGATGAATTTGAAATAAGTATTTTAATTGAGACAAAAAACTTCAAACAACTCATTAATTTGTAAAAAAAGAAAAAAAAAAGAAAAAAAAAAAGAAAACCTCCTCTGATACGTTCACTAAATGACACACTATGTGCATGTGGATAGATTTGCTTTTAAAAAATTAGCTGAGATATTTCATAACAGAAGGGATTTTAAAGTGAAATTAGTGCTTAGAAGAATCATTGGAAGGATGGAGAAATCTGCAGTTAACCTGTGAGTTCGCTGCTAGTGTTCAAAGAAACTAGGCATTTGGGAACAACTCTACTGACTGCAGACCTGAGCAGGCTGATTCCCAGGAGAATGGCCCAAAGACCTACAAAACCTCCTGTGTGCTGGAATCCGTGTAAGGCCTGATGCTGCCTGAAGAATGGCTCCTAATTCTCTTCCCCCTTTCTTATCTGACCTGAGTCCTCTCATGATCAAACAAAATAGGATTTTTGGGGGCAAGAACGTATGGAAAGGTAATTTCCAAACATCTATTGTTATTAATGAAGAGGAGTCCAAAGAAGATGGTAGAAATGATGCCAGGATGCTGACATATGACCACAACCTTGAATTTTTAATATGTATAAAGAATTTCTAATAAAGTTTTAATGATATTAAATATATTCCATTTTTGAAGACTGTATATAGGAGAAATGCTTGTACCTCACCCATCTATGTTTATAATGGCCTTAGTGATTTTTGCCATTTTTGTGATGATAAAGTCATTGGCTTTAAGTTTATTGCTTATATGGTCTTATGTCCATATTTCATCTTTCTGCATTTCTATTTATTCATTTTGAAAGTGAAAAAAATAATGCTAATTTCTTTAGACTATGATGAAGATTAATCACATCAATGCTTAGGAACTTCCACAAATAGTGAATGATGGATAAATTTTCAACTATTTCTACTAATACCTTTGTGGTTTCCCCCCCATTTAAACATTAGAAATGTTCAGGGTAGAAATTTGGAACACATGTGTAAAATCAAAAACTATTATGTGGAGTATTTCTGATTTTAATGTCTATATGAATGAGAAAAGAATAAAGAGAATTCAAAGAAGAGTAGTGTTCAGTTACTGAAATGTGGATAATGTGATTTAAACCACCAATAAAATACGCAGACGAGGCCTCAGCTCATCCTCTGCACTTTCCCTCTGCAGACATGAATTCTGTTCTTTATAGTCATGCAAAAAATATTTATGCTATGTTGCTTGTTTGTTTAAAATAAAAGTCTTGCAATAGGCCAAGCAGGGGTGTACTTAATGCCCAAGTACACATCTCTATCCTCGCTCAATAATTGACTGCCAGTGGAGGAGATTAAGAGCTTACTATAAAAAAGGCAGTTTTGATTTGTTATAGGTCCATCACTGAATAGATTAAGAAGAAATCAAAGATTAACAATTCCCCCACATTTACTGGATGATAATGATCTCTAACTCGCAGTCTATGTAATAATGCGAAAACAACATAACAGTAGGAAGTAAACATTATAATGCAAACTGCATTGTATTCTTAGCAGTCAGATTTGAGATATGTTTAAACACTGATAGGAATCCCATAAGTATCTGGGAAATAGATTATTAGAATCAAGTAATTGCCTCTGGAAGAATAATAGCTTAAGCATTTGGATTTTTTAGGGGTATTTATAGAAACTGAGCTAAATAGCTCTGAAGACTATCAAAGTTAAAAAAAGCTAAACTTTCTTCTCAAAAAATGTAAATATATCATTTAAAAAATTATATTTATTGTTGAAAGTATTACAGTGTTCCCCTTTCCTCCCTCCAATGGCCCCCTGCACCATCCCCATCACCCTCACCCCTGCTTCTGCAGCCTCCTCTCTCTCCCACCCCCCAGGCTTCACCACTGTATTCTTGAATTCCCCTAAATGGAATTTTCCACTTGGGTGTTTTAAACTCAATTTTTCAAATAATAAATTTTATAGAATCATGATTTTTTTGTAATAAATAACAGTAAATGTGTGTGTGTGTTGGTGGGGGGGTGGGGTTGTTCTTACTCTGCTAAAATTTGCTTGAGTGGGTTGGTGGATGTTGGACATTTACGTCTCTTTTCTTCCTCTCATTTATAATATGAACCCTAAGGTTTTGCAAAACTTTCTTCAAGCAGAAATAGCCACAAGGAAATTTGTAGCATGCTTGTAATTCAGTAGAATAAAACAAAATGTAATTGGTAATAAGGCAACACATAACATTTACAAGCTGACTTTCCCTCGCTAATTGATTTTATGTCAATCTTGAGTTTAAGTAATTTTTCAGGGACTACAAATTAATTTGAATGATGTATGTATTATAATAGTTCTTTCTGCCCCATTCCTAATATAAATCATTAATTTTTCTCCAGTTTGGCATTACTGGTGCCATTGGAAATGTGATTAAATCTAATCAATAAGGAGCTATACAGTAATCTTCTACATATATGAAGTCAAACTATCTGTTCTTAGTTGACTATTGAAAACAATTCCGTTTTTCCAATATAACATGAAACATCTGTTTTCCAGATTCTTATAAGAAAAGTAAACCTCAAACTCTTGGTTGTTTAGCTCATCAAAATTCTAGTTGTGAGAATTGAATTAATGGTAGAATGCTTAATGAAATTCATTTATATAGGTACCCAAAATTTCATTCTAAGATTGAGCTAGATTGTGAGAAGCTTTAATCTCAGTGTTTGGTCCTAAATTAATATTGCTTTCAATGAAATGGATTGTAGGCTTATATTTTTTACTTACAGTGGCAGATATTTTGAATAAGGGCTCTATGAAACTCAAGGCCATATCTATTGTTGCCAAGAATATCATTATAAAGACCTAGCAGCAACATATGTCTTAGAACTTAACTCTGGGAAAGTTGTTTCTCTCATAAGCAATCATTTTAGTTTTTTCTTTATAATACTGTAAATATCAATAACAAAAAATAAAAATATATAATTTTCTTCATCTACTATGCATTGTGTTCAATTTTTGTAATGATTTACTATATATGTAATAATACATTTAATTTTCACATGAAATAAGTACTACTGTTATCTTCTGGACTATTCAGTTTGATGATTGATTCATATTATACTTTATTCAAAAAAGTTAAAACAACTAAAATACATGCATACTATAACAAAGTGAAATAGGAGTAACATAAAATTAGGGCAAATTAAAAAGTATATCAGTGAGAAAAAGAAGACAAAACCATGCTGTGTGTTCATGTTCATTTTTGAAAAGATGAACAGAGACTGGCTAGTTATCAAACCCATTTTCCTTTTCTCTTTACTCATTGATATTTTTATCTCTTTCTCATTCTCCTTTCCTCTCTGAAATCAATATATATATATATATTGATGGTTGAATGTGGAAGCTTCAAAATCTTATAATCTGGCTGTTTAGTGAATGAGTGTTAGGCTTAATTTAGGGACATTTTAAAAGCACACAGGAGTAGAAATAAAAAGTCAAGATTTTAGGAAATCCTCAGGAATATTACTTCTCTTACCTTAGCTTTTGTTAAATGTTAAAAATCATATATTTTATATTTTTCTCCTTGCTAAGTCCCTAAATGCAAATATTCTATGCTTTTATTTAAGCAGAACTATGTGCATGTGGGAGGGTGTTTTGGTTAACATTTTTTATTGAAAGTTGAAAAAACAAAGGAGGAGATGTGTCCAAAATGGGATACATGTGAGATAAGGATAACCATGGAAACAAGACTTTTTTTTCAGAAAAAAACAAAAACACGATTCTATGTGCACTGCCCTATAGAAGCGAGTTGGGGACTGTGGTCTGGAAGTTATACAATATATTGGTTTCGTATTGCTGTGTAACAAATTACCATGCAATTAGCAGTTTAAAACAATAGTCACTCATAAGCTCACAGTATTGCAGGTCAGAAGTCCTTCATAGCTTGGATTGGTTCTCTGCTCACAGAACTGAAATCAGGTGTTGAGGGGGCTGAGTTCTTATCTGGAGGCTTGAAGAAAATGTATTATTCTCAGCTCATTGCTTGTTGGCAGTATTATTTTCCTTGTAGTTATGGAATTAAGGCCCCCATTTTTGCTACCTGTCAGGGGTCATATTCAGCTCCTACAGGTTGTCCACATTCCTTACCATGTGATCTCCTCCATATTCAAAGCTGGTTACAAAGAAGTTCCCTCCAGGTGTTGAATCCATCTCGCACTTTGAATCTCTGACTTCTCTATCTCTGACCTTAAGACTCATATTTAAAGGGCTCATTCAATTAAGTCAGGCCCACCAAGACACTCTTCCTATCTTAAAGTTAACTGATTTGGGACCTTAATTTCATCTGCAAAATCTTTTCATAGCAACACCTAGATTAATGTTTGATTAAAAAAAGGGAAGGAGTGGTACACTGGCGGTCAAGAAATTTGGAGGGTATCTTACAGTTCTGCCTACCACATACCATTGGGATGGCCAAAAGAGTTGGAAGCTGGAAAAAGTATAAAGTAATCTTTTTCTTGAGTCAATCTGTGAAGTATGGAGCACATTTGGGACCTACTTTTAGCAACTGTTGAGGATTGCTTGCTATGAATTCTCTAGTGCTCTATATTGATCTAATTCTCAGCCTTATTATTTTCTTAAACCTATCTTTTTTTAAAACATACACTCAATCACTATTTACTTTTCATATTATCCTTAAACAATATTACATCTTTTGTGGAAAAAAGTTGGAGCACAACTATATTCTAAAAGAGGACTCCATTTCTATGACTTCATTTTTTTCTGAGATTGTATTTAAAAGTTGTGGTCTTACCAAGTGAAAAATGAATGATATAAAATTAGAAAGGAGTATTAGGTAGTCTCCCTTGGAGAAAGAAAATACATAAATCATGTTTAGCAATGGATATAGATTAAGCTCCTCTCTCAAAGTACTTTGAGAATGAGATAAGTAATTACCTAGTTGGCATAATTTAGCTTTTGGCTTTACTGGAGGAAACGATTGCACCAGAAAATCATTTTACTTCTATAGTCCTAGAATTCAATTAAAGTAATTATTAACTAGTGAGTACTAATTATCAAAGCCACAATAAAATACAGTAAATTAAAATATTTAACTGTTCATATGCAGTATCGCTTAGAAATTATGTGAATGTTAACAGAATAAGAATAAAATAAATATAATTTTTAAAAATGTACTGGACATATACCTTGTAGCTTTCAAGGGAAGACAGAAGAAACACTTGAAATGCTCATTTATCCCAGAAAAACACTGAAATTATATATCAGCCTAGAGTGTCTAGTGTCTTGTTCAATTTAAAAATCACAAAACTGCATGCCTCTGTAACATTGCCTTGAAATTAGATACTGCGAAGTTTTCAAGTTGAATGAGAGTTTTTGATTGATGGATGTGCAAAACATCATCTTTACATAATGCCTAATCTTTCTTCGGGAGTAGAATCATTTCAGCAAGCATTATGCTCTACTGGTAACTTTAGGGAAATAAAACTGAATTTAAAATCCCTAAAAGTAGTCATACATTTTAAAAAATAAACACTCTGCAGAAAAAAAATCAATTAGGTTTTCCAGCACCTCTATGAACAAAGGAAGTGCATAACTCCTCATATAACAGCTTATTTTTATTGTGTGTGTGTGAGACACACACACACACACACACACACACACAGAACACATATTGGTATATACTGAATACTAAAAGGACAATCGCCTATAGTATTCCTTTTTGGTTAAGCCATTTGTCAAAACAATGGTCTTCTTGTGTGGGAAATGTATTGCTTTTCTTGGGGACATAAACTTTAATACTGAGAAAAAATTAGGCTCTGGTATGCTAAATAATAGTACAGGCATACCTCATTTTATTGTGCTTCCTTTTATTGCATTTCTCAGATGTTGTCTCTTTTATTTTTATTTTTTAAATGTATTTTTATTGATTTCAGAGAGGAAGGGAGAGAGATAGATAGAAACATCAATGATAAGAGAGAATCATTGATTGGCTGCCTTCTGCATGCCCCACACTGGGGATCAAG
>NW_005369827.1:4041607-4045277 GCF_000412655.1 Myotis brandtii | reverse complement strand
AAAAAATAAACACTCTGCAGAAAAAAAATCAATTAGGTTTTCCAGCACCTCTATGAACAAAGGAAGTGCATAACTCCTCATATAACAGCTTATTTTTATTGTGTGTGTGTGAGACACACACACACACACACACACACACACACACACACACACACAGAGAACACATATTGGTATATACTAAATACTGAAAGGACAATCCCCTATAGTATTCCTTTTTGGTTAAGCCATTTGTCAAAATGATTGTCTTCTTGTGTGGGCAATGTATTGCTTTTCTTGGGGACATAGATTTTAATACTGAGAAAAAATTAGGCTCTGGTATGTTAAATAATTGTACAGGCATACCTCATTTTATTGTACTTCCTTTTATTGCATTTCTCAGATGTTGTCTCTTTTATTTTTATTTTTTAAATGTATTTTTATTGATTTCAGAGAGGAAGGGAGAGAGATAGATAGAAACATCAATGAAAAGAGAGAATCATTGATTGGCTGCCTTCTGCATGCCCCACACTGGGGATCAAGCCCACAACCCAGGCCTGTGCCCTGATTAGTAATCAAACCGTGACCTCCTGGTTCATAGATCTATGTTCAACCACTGAGCGGCACTGGCCAGGCAGATGTTCTCTCTTTTACAAATTGAAATTTTCTGGCAACCCTGAAAGAAGTGAGTTGATTGGCCCCATTTTTTCGAAAAATATTTGCTCACTTTATGTCTCTTGGGGATCAAGCCTACAACCCAGGCATGTGCCCTGATTATTAATCAAACCGTGACCTCCTGGTTCATAGATCTATGTTCAACCACTGAGCGGAGCTGGCCAGGCAGATGTTTTCTCTTTTACAAATTGAAGTTTTTTGGCAACCCTGAAAGAAGTGAGTTGATTGGCCCCGTTTTTTCGAAAAACATTTGCTCACTTTATGTCTCCATCACATTTGGTAATTTTTGCAATATTTCAAAATTTTAAATTATTACCATATTTGTTGTGGAGATCTGTGATCAGTGATCTTTGATGTTACTATTGTAATCGATTTGAGTACCATAAACCGTGCCCATGTAAACAGTGACCTTAATCAATAAATGTTGTGTGTGCTTTGATTACTCCACCAATCAGCTATTCTCCTTCTCTCTCCCTATCCTGGGGGCTCCCTGTTCCTTAAGACACAACAATATTGAAATTAATAACCATACAATGGTCCTTAAGTGTTCGGATGAAAGGAAGGGTCAATCAATTCTGCAATCTTTATTTTTGTCTTAATTTAAGAAATTGACACAGTCACCCTAACTTTCAGAAACCACACTCTGATCAGTCTGCAGCCATTAACATCAAGGCAATATTATGACTTGCTGAAGGTTCAAATGATGGCTAGAAATCTTTAGTAATAAAGTATTTTTAAATTGTAGACATTTTAAGACATACTGATATTGCACACTTAATATACTGCAGTATAGTATAAACATAGCTTTTATATGCACTGGGGAATCAAAAAATATTGATGTGACTGGCTATATTTTGATATTCACTTTATTTTGATGGTCTGGATCCTAATCCGCAATATCTCTGAGGTTTGCCTATATTTGGATATCTTTAGAGAGCTAAGTAGGAAATAAATATAAGGTCTAAGGAAAATGTCTATTCTTTAAAAAAAATTATCTCTGTAATTGAAATGTGAATATACCAATTTGGGGAAAAAAAGCCTTTTTGGAAACATCTTTAGAGGGTGATTCATTACCTCTATTTCAACGTAAATTATCTCTAACAATGTAATTTTCTTATAGTAATGACAGAGAATGTTTTAGTTTCACATATATAAATACATTTTAAATATATATATTTTAAACCTTCCTTTTATGATTGATAATTACATTGCCAACTTAAAATGTAGAATGAGCCATATGTGAATATACCATCATTCTAAAGATGGTTTCAGGACTTGAAGATATTTTGTGTGATAGCTACTAGACACTGGAGGTAAAGAAAAGCTAAAGACATCAAGGAACTAGGGCCTATGAACTACTTCACCAGCTATAGGACTGTCAGCAATTTGCTAAAACTCATTAACAGGTTTCCCCATTAGTCAAGTGGGGCAAGTGATGCCTCATGCATAGGAGTATTGCGGGTTCAGTTCACATAGTCAGGAAGTAATTATTGAGTGCCAAATGACTCAAGGACTGGCATAGGTACTAGGGAGGTAGAAATGAGCTCAACAGATAAACTTTCCTGTCCTCAGGAGGCTTATATTCTAACAGGTTACATTTATTGGTAAATATAAAGTCTAAGCACAGTATCTGGCATATATAACAGTCATTTAATAAGTGGAAACTATGATAATTTCCTTAGTTTTTAATAAGGATATATATCTTACAATAAAAACCTTTGCAAATCTAGAAAAAATTTTTATTGAGACAGAGCACATTTTCTTTTTTTTTATTCAGCACAGAGCAGCTCAGAATTTAGTTCCTGTTCCAAGTCAAGACTACATTTGAAATCATTAAAGTTTGGGTTCCTCATTTCTCATATTTATCATAATCATAAATTATTATGATAATTTTATTATAAAGCCACCTGCATGAGTAGGACCAGAAGAGAGAAGTTCTTGCAGATAACAAAGGGAATGGCAAGCCATCTTCTCTACTGCCCTATCAGGTCTGTATCAAAATCATGTTTTGATGTCCTAAACACTGGAGCGAAATAACGATATTAACTTAGAAGGAGGCAAGACAATTCCTCATTTGCTAAGAAGGTTAGCACTTTCACACAACTATGACTTTCCTATGGTAATTAGCTTAGAATAATAGACTATAATTATTCATCATTATGAATGTACGAGCCTGGCCTCACTAATCAAGATGAAATAAAGCAGACCACTTACTATGACTATAAATCTTGAGTTTAAAATAACTAGCACTTTATTTTTTTAATATTTTATTTATTAGAGAGAGGGAGAAAGAGAGAGAAACATCAATGATGAGAGAGAATCATTGATCGACTGCCTCCTACAGGCCCCACACCGGGGATCTAACTGTGACCTCCTGGGTCAAAGGTCAACAATCAATCATTGAGCCAGGCCAGCCTGGAAATAGCACTTTAAATGTTTTGTGTTTGGTTATGTTGGAAGGGCCCATTTGAAGTCTGGAGGGTTAATTTACATGTAAATTATTAGCATTTTAAAAAACATTTCATGAGAGATTATGTTTATTCTACATCAAGAAATATGCAAGGAGATAGGGCAGAGTTTATTTTTTTAATTTTAATTCTTTATTGTTTAAAGTATTACATGAGTTTCCTTTTTCCCCCATTGACCTCTCCTAGGCCACTCCCACCCCCCAGCATATGCCCTCAACCCCTACTATCTGTGTTCATTGGTTATGCTCATATGCATGCATATAAGTCCTTTGGTTGATCTCTAACCCCCTCACCCCTCACCTTCCTTCATAGGTTGTACAGTCTGTTCGATGATTCTATGTCTCTGGTTCTATTTTTGTTCATCAGTTTATGTTGTTCATTATATTCCACACATGAGTGAGATCATGTGATATTTATCTTTCCCGGACTGGCTTATTTCACTTGCATAATGTTCTCCAGTTCCATCCATGCTGTTGCAAATGGTAAGAATTCCTTCTTTTTTACAGCAGCATAGTATTCCATTGTGTAGATGTACCACAGTTCTAATCCAC
>NW_005369827.1:4037549-4040827 GCF_000412655.1 Myotis brandtii | reverse complement strand
CCTCCTTTGTCAAATATTAATTGAGCATAATGGCTTTTTATTTAAAAGATGGCAGCAAAGACAATGTGTAATTCCCTTAGATATATAATAAAGATAATGAGGACATTCTGGCATTAAATTTAAGCAAATCTATAACAATTACTGACTGAGCTACATCCCAAAACTACACAGTCTTCTGAGGCAATGTTATGATTGAAGAGACGAGGACAACAAGAAAAGATAGGTTTTACAATTTGGCCTGCTGACTCCTTAAGCTGGGCCTGCATAGAGGTTTGCTGTGTTTAGTTGTGCTTATTTGTATGAAGCTGGTATAGTGAGGTAAACTCTTGGGTAATCCTAGGTTATATACTCTTCTTTGCCAGTGTCCTTCACTGGTGATAATTTGGATTTTAGAAGGAAGCCTTACTTTTTTAAGTTCCTAGGGCAGGATTAGTCTTTTTAAAATCAATAAAACTAAAAACAATATGTTAACTGACTTACTGTCGAAGAGAGCGTAAGATCCATGAACACACAGACTTGTTTGTCTTGGTTAACACTCTATCCCCAGAACTCAGTCCAGTACCTGGCACAGTTAGCACTCATTTAGAGATTGCTCAATAAACGAATGAACAAGTCACTTTTAAAAGTAAAGTTACCCTAATAGTCACTACCAATTAATATGTAATTACTGTGTCAGGCACTGTCTCTAAACTCTAAATATATACATGAAGTAACTTCTTAAGAAAATTCCTATAACACAGGCACTGTTATTCCCTTTTTATACATAAAGACATAATGGTCCCAAATGAGTCAAATACTTCACCAGTTATACGTGGTAAGTGGTACATTACAACTCAAACCCACGTATTCTGGTTCTAGGTAACATATTCCTAACCACTATACTAGAGACTCTCTCTAATTTAATTGGTAATTAACCCATCATTATCTTCTAGCTAATCTTTCAATCTTAGCATTCCATAGACTTTGGCTTTCAGCCCTCTTCAAATCTCATGTTTCATGCTCAATCTTTTCTCTGGGATAAAATAGTATACTAGTGGCCATCAAATCGATATCCCCATCTACCGATTACTCACAATCTCTATTTGAATGTCTCATTGGTATCTCAACCCCAATAATACAAAAACTTCTTGATCTCTTGTCTCAGTAAAAAGCACCAACCTCCAAAAAAACAAAACAAAACAAAACAAAACATACACATAACAACCTGGAATTCATCTATGATGCCACAATATCTCTCACTCCTCTCATCCCAATCATCCCATTCATTATCAAGTCTCTTTAATTCTGTATTGTAAATATTTTAGCGTCTCTCACCTGCTCTCCATCTTAATCAAAGCCACCCTCATCTCTACCTCTTATCTATTTCTGAAACACCTCCTAACGTGGTTTCTGAGCACTTTCTCTTTCTACTTTCAATCCATTATCCATAGCGAAGCTGCACTGATCTTTGAAAAGTAAACCAATGCCAAACCTTTTAATGACTTCTTTATGTATTTCAGATCCCTATATTACAAGATCCTTAATGGAGCCTAAATATGCCTGCATGACGTGGTCTTACCTCTCTCTCTCTCATTCCTCACCCTTTCTCCTGGATCTCTATCTCACAGCACTCGCAGACCATGTTAAAGTCCTCCAGTGTGCCATGTTCCCTCCCACTGACTGACCTTTGCACATGCTCTTTGCTCTGACTGGAATCCTCCTGGTCCTCTTTTCAACCTGACTGTGTCAACACCTACTCAAACTTCTTGTCTCTGATTACTTGTCACTGTCATAAAGAAGTTCCTCCAAACCCCAATTTAGCTTATGGCCCCCTGCTCTACACTCATAGAACACAGTATTTTTATTCCAGATAAAAATCATAATTTTAATTTAATTTTTATATTCTCTAATACAATTTCAGCCACATAAAGGATAGGGCCAGGATTAATTGGCATCTAACACAATGCCTGGCTAACACTGGTGTCCAAAAAAATTTACTAGGCATGTTATCCACATTTCTAACTGTGAACAAACTAGGACAGCAACAAGTGAACTGTGCTCAGCTGCACTGAATGGTTTCTGAAATAACCTCAGTAATTTTCAAGAATGCTTCATTATGTTAGCCCATCCATATAAGTTGAACTAAAATGGGCATTTCTTTTTCAAACTGAAGACATTGAAGAGGAAGGAAAAAATAAAAAATAGAAAGACCAACATTTGTTCCTGTTTTCAAAGTATAAAATGTTCTGTTTCTTGCTCCACCTGAATGTAGAGGTGAAGACATTTCAAATTTATCTTATGCCAACTATTTGCAGCAGCCGGTTCTCCGTAGTTGCTTTGTTATAAAAGGAAATGTTCTTAAGGGTAGAGTCAGGTATCAGAATGTGAAGGTGTGAGCCAGTACAGTCTTATCCAATGGCTCCGACACTGAATACATAACATGGTTTTCAATTTTTGGCCAGTGTCCCCAGTGTCTGCATTTTGCAGAGACAAGATCATATTGCAGAAGAGCATCGGGGATGATAAGTATTGCTATGGCCATATTACAAGTACAATCTGCCATAGGAGCCTCAGAGGAACCTTCCGATTTAATTATCTTAATTAAGAAATAACGAAAAGTAAAAAATTCATCAGGCTTGTGCTATGAAGGAAACTACAAATGTTTCTAATCCATAGAGGAGTAGATTACAGTCTTAAAATTCCCTGGGCAAGACTCTCAGCTTAGAACAATTGCCGGCCTAAGTTGGCTTCAGTTTCTTCTCTTCACAGACCTCAACTATACACAGGGGAGGGCAAAAGCCGGTTTACATTGTTTGTATGGAAAAATATGTAATAATAGAATAAATGATAATACAAGAATAAACTGTGCTTCCTGTACTCACAACTATAAACTGTGCTTCCTGTACTCACAAATACAACCCCTGTATTTTCTAATAACTAAAGTGAATGTTTTGACAATGATGTTTGTGAGTTTTAAGTGAGACATGTAGACATATAGGCTGCTTCTGCCAAATCACAAAACTGTGTATAACCCTGTTTCAAGAGTAAAATTCATCTCCTGTATTCTGGGCACAGAGTAAAGTGTAAAGAGAGGAAAGTATCACCAAGTGAGATACAACACTTGCATCTTATAAATATATATACTGGGTAGTTACCTTTAACAGACTCAAACTTACATTTTTATTAAAAATAAAAAATAATATATTGGAAATATTGGATCATAATGGTTAAAAATCTGGGCTTTATAATCATACTAGAGGCCCGGTGCACAAAAATTTGTGCATGGGGGTGGGGGTCCC
>NW_005369827.1:4033874-4034330 GCF_000412655.1 Myotis brandtii | reverse complement strand
CGATCAGGGGATTGGGGAGCTCCCCCCTATCAGGCACAGAGCAGGGCTGATCAGGTTTTTGGGGTGCCTTCCCCTGTCACGAACAGAGCAGGGCAGATAGGGAGTTGTGGCCCCGCCCCCTGTCACACACAGAGCCGCAGGGCGATCAGGGGGTTTGGGCGCTGCCCCCTGTCACGCTGATCCCGGTGCCGGGAGGCATGTTACCCTTTGGGGGCCGGCTGGTTTGCCCTGAAGGGTGTCCTGGATCAGGGTGGGGGTCCCCACTGGGGTGCCTGGCCAGTCTGGCTGAGGGGCTGAAGGCCGTTTTCAGGCTGGCGGGTGACTGAAGCTCTCAACCGCTCCTTTTTTTCTTTCTTTTTTTTTCTGCTGGGCCAGCTTTAGCTCTGAGGCCTCACTGCTGAAAGCAGGTTTCTGGCCTTTACCTTCTGTATTTGATACAATGTTGCCCAGCTGGCT
>NW_005369827.1:4018443-4033706 GCF_000412655.1 Myotis brandtii | reverse complement strand
ATTACCATGTTTCTCTTTTATTAGTGTAGATTGGGTTTAAATCTAAAACTTACCACTAGGCTCTCTGACTTTGAAGATGTTATTTAACCTTTAAAATTCGATTTTCTTAGTGGTAAAATGATAACAATAGTATGCCTTAGAGGTTTTTTGTGCAAATAAAATGAAACAGCATATATAGAATATTACATTTTCTGAATAGTTTAGGGACTCAATAATATTTAATTATTATATTATGGAAAATACTAGAGGCCTGATGCACAAAATTTATGCAAGGGCCTTGGCCCCTGCTGCAGTGATGGCCGCCTCTGCTTCGGCCCCTGCCTCAGCCTCCACTTGCCTTGCCGTGGCTTTGTCTGGAAGGAAGGACATCCGGAAGGACATCTGGTATAATTAACATATTATGCTTTTATTATTATAGATATTATTATTGTAAACATGATTTAACATTTAAATTAAGCAATAAAGGTTATGTATTCTGTACTCTCTCAAGACTACTGCCAACTCTCTGTTTTCTTAGAGTATGTAAATAAAGTCCTATGTTTTTGCTTTTCATATAGTTTTTTTATTTTTTTATAGCTTAGAGCAGCCTATAGGGCTGCTTGGCACCAACTGTGAAGATTCACAGGTGTCTGCTGTAAACTGCAACTTTCTGTTTGAAGGGAGCTCTGAGATGAGAGTTGGAAGCACTCTCCTTCAGCCCCTCCCTTTCTCTTTCTCTAGAGAAGGGACATGTTCACATTCCCCTTCAGCTCCCCCTCCCTTAGCTCTGGGGAGAGAAGGCATGTCCACAGTCCCTCCCCGATCCCTTTGTTCTGTGTTCCCTTTCCAAGCTTATAAAAGACACTGTCTACACTAAGATATTAAGATAGGTTTTTGAGGACAGGAGTTCCCCCATCTTCTTGATATGCCAGCTCTGGAATAAACCACCTATTTCCTTTCCATCAGCACCTGTCTCATGAGTTTGGCTTTCATTGCATAAGGAAGGGGAACCTGGGTTTGGTTACATTATTACTGAGAATTCATTATCTAATATTGTCAAGAAATTATCTAATATTGTCAAGAATGAATTGTTTTGCCCTGACCAGTTTGGCTCAGTAGATAGAGCATCAGCCTGTGGACTGAAATGTCACAGGTTCGATTCCGGCCAAGGGCATGTACCTAGGTTGCGGGCACATCCCCAGTAGGAGGTGTGCAAGAGGCAGCTGATCGATTTTTCTCTCTCATCGATGTTTCTAACTCTCTATTCTTCTCTCTTCCTCTCTGTGAAAAATCAATAAAATATATTTTTTTAAAAAAGAATGAATTGTTTTGCTGCTAAAATATGCAATTTTAATCTGAAGATATTGTTATTTACAGGTTCCTGTCATAACTGAGGTATAATCTCCTCATTTGCTTTTTACAGTAAAGGAAAAAGTAAAGGAAACTCAGAGAAGTTCAACAGCTTTTTCAAGCTCAACCAATTAATTAAATGAGGAGCTATATCTAGAACTCAAATATCATGTTCCTTGGTAGTGTTCTTTTTTAAAAAATTTCTTTATTGATTAAGTTATTACATATATGTCCTTATCCCCACATTACCCCCGACTCATGCCCTCACACCCCTGTTGTCTGTGTCCATTGGTTAGGCCTATATGCTTGCATATAAGTCCTTTGGTTGATCTCTCCCCCATACCCCCACTCTCCCCTATCTTCCCTCTGACGTTTGATGGTCTGATTGATGCTTCTCTGTCTCTGAATCTATTTTTGTTCATCAGATCATGTTGTTCATTATATTCCACAAATGAGTGAGATCATGTGATATTTATCTTTCTCCGACTGGCTTATTTCACTTAGCATAATGCTCTCCAGTTCCATCCATGCTGTTGGTAATGTTCTTAACTCTACACCATGTCGGTCCTCATAACACAGATTATCTTTAGTATGCTAGTAAGAATAGAATAATATCTTCCATTAAATGTGATATTCTTTTCAAGCACTTTGTTCTCCATAGCCCAGGAAATAAGATAAGAGAGGTATTATTTCATTGTTTAATTATGAGTAGTCAAAATCTCAGGGAATGTTGATTAGCCATTGAAGATGATGTTACCACTTAATGATCAAATTGAAGACAGAACTCAGGCAGTGTTCTCCATACCATTGGAGGCTACTCATGATAACTTGAGGACCTTATCTAGAACTTTAGACTTTTCAAGGAACTAATATACATTTTTTTCCAAACAAATTGTCAAAAAGCTTTAGATCTTTACGGTGGGGACATCTTTGCAAATTAAGTTTAAAATAGTTCAGAAACAAAAGTTAAAAAGTGCCACTATATATATACACACACACACACACACACACACACACACACACTAGAGGCCTGGTACACAAAAATCATGCGCTGGTGGGAGGGGGGCAGAGTCCCTCAGCCCAGCCTGCACCCTCTTGCAGTCTGGGACCCCTCAGGGAATATCCTTCTGCTGGTTTTCTTCTGACTACTTTTAAGATGTTCTCTGCCTTTGTTTTTGTGAGGGTTTTTTTGGTAGTTTTCCTCTAATGCACCCAGGTATTAATTTTCTTTCTCCTCGCAGTTCGTGCAGTCCGGGACCCCTCAGGGGATGTTCAACTTCCGGCTTAGGTCTGATCCTCAGGGATAAGGCTTGAGCCGGCAGTCGGACATTCCTTTTACAGTCCAGGACCCCTTGCTACTTACTGCCTACCTGCTCACTGCTCCTTACAGCAAGGCTCGATGCTCCTTAGCACTGCTGCAGAGGTGGGAGAGGCTCCCACCACCGTCACTGTGCTCACCAGCTGTGAACCTGGCTTCTGGCTGAGCAGCGCTTCCCCTGTGGGAGCACACTAGTGGTCAGTGCACATGATAGAGACCGGTTGTCCCACCATAACAGTCGCTTAGGCTTTTATTACTTAGATGACCTCGTAAAATATATTAATATCTAGTACTAAAAATGAAAATACTTCAAAGAACACTGAGTATCATATATAACTATGCATAAATTATTTTTTATAATTTTTAAGTTTTAATTTTCTCCTTATTTGATATGGAGAGTCTGGGCATGTCTTTAAAATCTTGATGACTCAGTAGCCATTGCTCTAACAAGCAAATTATTTCTTTAATGTCAAGTGATAATGACTGATATAACTTTCTCAGTGACTCTATTAATAATTAAATATAGCTGGCATTTCCTTTAGGTTGAATTCTAGATAAGATGCTTGATTTTAAAATAGTGCTTTGTTTAAAGATAGGAGTAGGGTTTCACTGTGTAAGATGAAAAGTTTCACTCAGGCTAGAAGTTAGATTCTGACATTGTCACCATATTTCTTCTCCTTAACATCAATAGGTGAGTCTTCTCACCCAAACATTCAAGTTTCCCTTGTACCACTAATTAGTGGTTTGTCTAACCACCTTTTGGACATTAATTAATGTAAAGTAGAACTTTAGTTGAGAAGGCCTGGTAATTGCTTTCAAGCTAATGGTAATGGAGTAAAATTGAATAACTCATAGATACTATGGATCCACATGAAAGAACCAAAGACAGAAGGTACAAAGATAAAGTTTTCAGTTAGTCATAGGAAAAGTTTTTAGAGATATTTAAATTTGAATGAAAATATTCAGTGGCTGGTCAATGAGAAGGAAGTTACTACTTGGCTGTTGTTCTATGAAGAGCATTAGATGATAGGTGGTTTTATTGGTACAAAGGGCTTCAGAAAAAATAGTGGATATATGGTTCAGAAAATGTTTCTTGAGGTTATTTTGATATTCCTAATCCCTTCTTATCCAACCAGTTGTGAATCATTAGAATTGATCTTTGAATTTTCTATTTCTCTTAAAATTATTTATTTTATTCTCTGATTTTAAGTAATGCATGGCAATAATTTTAAAGTATTATTTTTTTCTCCTAGTTTGTTCAAGTTTAACAAATATTTTAACAATACTACTTGAGCTTTTGGAGACGGGGGAATCAAACTCTGTACCACTACCCCAATGAAATGTTTATAATTTAATGGTGTGTGATTATATCCATTCTCAAATCTTCATCTTTCAGACACATACTCCTTATTGCTCAGGAGTATTCATGTGGAAAGCTTACTAATAGGCATAAGGATAATTTTAAGAAAAGCCTTTAATTTTTAAAGTTCTATATTATCCCAATAAAATTTTACTTCCTTTCTTGAGCAGAAGACAGAAATATTAAACTTAGGTTACATTAGGTGAATCCTCATCACAAGCTGTTTAATTTGATATCTCTAGGTGATGGCCAGTCTTAAGAGAATCACCATCCTTGGAACAAATTTTTAATAATGATACTTTCATTCTGCCATTTGAATTTCCCATAAAAAATTAAAGTAGTCCTTTTAGTTAAAGTCTCAAGTAAATAATACTGTTTAATAGAATTAAACAAAAAATTAACCTTGAAAATGACTTATTATAAAGAAAGTATATTTTGTACTTAAAGCATGAGCTCTGAATTAATCCAATATCATGGATACTGAGCTTTATTATTATAATTATTCAATTAAAGATTTATCATCCATTAAAAAGTGTCATAGTCTTAACATTCATCACTGGTTATTCCATCAAACAGTACATGATGAAACTGTTAGGTTAAACTAATTACAATGAACTCTACAAAGAAGTGAATATTGTCTTGCCTGGAAATTAGCATATAACTACTCTCTCTAAATTTTAATCTCATTAATAAGACTGAAGCTTCAGTAATAGGGTTTAAAAAAGATTTGTACTAAATATATAAGGCCACATTGTTATATGTAAACTATTTATAAGCCTCAGGTTTACCCTGTTACCTGGTTATAGGTGTGCACATTGTGTCTATGGTGGTAAATGACATGTATGTTGGCACAGTTACTTAAAGAGATACCAAGATAAGAAAGCACACATAGAATGGTACTCAGACCATGCTGCCAGGTTACGGAATTCCACTATAATAGAGCTGAAAATTTCCTAGAATGCCAAGCTATAATTTTCTGCAAAGAATATGAATTATTGATACCACCTGTTCTCTTCCTCTCCCAATTCAATTTGAGCACTTTTTTTTTGCATAAGCTAACATGACATATTCATCCATTAAATATTCTCAAGAAATGAAGTCTGTGTTGACATAGTTCTCCCCAGTTTTAGAAGAATTGACGCTGAATTTGATGAAGATATTTAAATGTTAATGCAGATTAAAACATCTTATGAAGTAGGGCTTGACTTTACAGCTGTAATAGAGAAAGCCAGCCTTATAGCATTAACTGTAGGAGAAAACTGAGGAAAGTGTTTGCTGTTATTTGTGAACCCTGCTGAATAAGTTTACACTCGGCATCATGCATAAAATTTAAATAAATTAATAGTGCCATTTGAGTTCAGAGTTATTGAGCATGACTACAAATACTCTGCTTTAAATGTCAAAGATCCTGTAGGGGAGGTGAGGGAGGTGAAGGCATGGAGACTGACTTGAAGTCAGACCAAGGGTGGGAGAGAGGAGGATACTTATTGTTCTGACGTGCTGACAATCTACCTCCTGAATTCTGGTTTCCTTCGGTGTCACTTGAGTTCCACAAAGGATTTCTTACACTTTTATACTTCTGTTCTATTTTTCTAGAATTTTTAGGGCCCATTAAATTTCCATCTTTCCTTTTTTTTATCCTTGTGGGTTTTTTTATTTTTAATTAAATTTATTGAAGTGAATTGGTTAATATGATCATATAGTTTTAGGTGTGGGTTTCTATGTTATAAGATCTGCTTATTGCACTTATGTGGGGGGTTATAAGACTAAACCTATGATCTTAATTGATTATGATAAATGTTTTAAATATGTTTTTATTGATTTTAGAGAGAAAGGAAGGAAGAGGGAGAGAGAGATAGAAACATCCACAAGAGAGGACCATTAAACATTGACTGGCTGCCTCTTGCACACCCCCTGTTGGGGATCGAGCCTGCAACCCCGGCATGTGCCCTGATCAGGAATCGAACTGGTAACCTCCTGGTGCATGGGTTGACACTCAACCACTGTGTCACACTGGCCCAGCAGAATATGATAAATTGTCACAAGATGGCCGGCAGGGGAGGGCAGTAGGGGGCAACCAGGCCTGCAGGGGAGGGCAGTTGGGGGTGATCAGGCTGGCAGGGGAGCAGTTAGGTGTCAATCAGGCTGTCAGGGGAGTGGTTAGGGGGCTATCAGGCTAGAAGGCAGAGTGGTTAGGGGCAATCAGGCAGCCAGGCAGGCGAGTGGTTAGGAGCCAGCAGTCCTGGATTGTGAGAGGGATGTCCCAGATTGGAGAGGGTGCAGGCCAGGCTGAGAGACACCCCCCCCCAGTGCACAAATTTTGTGCACCAGGCCTCTAGTTCTTCTATAATTTTGAATGGCATAATATATCTAGACTTATTAAAAAATATTTTAGGTGTGATGATGATGGTTATGTGAAGAAAAAGTTTCCATTTTCATAGATATATATTAAATATTATGAATGAAATGATATGGAGGCTAGGATTTGTTTTAAACTAATTTAATGAGAAGCAAGGGCAATGGGGTACATAATTGGCCATCTGTTAATAATTGCTGAGACCAGGTGATGCACATATGAAGTTTACTATTCGCTGCTGTTTGTGTTTGAAATTTTTCATAATAATGGGTTATTTAAAATAAAAAAAGAAAGAAGAGATAGATCTCAATTTGACTTAAGGATGCTTTGAAACCCTGGGAACACCACTTGGAAATGCATGTTTCCCATCTGAAAAAAAAGAGATTTCTTATAGCTAGCTATTAAAGCCTTCCCAGTGTAAAGTTAAGGAGAGTTGATCAGAATGGATAGGGTGGAAAGTCCTGAATAAGGTGACGGCAACTGATATATGCCAGCATCACAGCATGAGCTCCTGAACCAAACAAGTAGAAGCAGAGTCCTAGTAAAAAATAATCATTCAAGTTACAGATTGAACAAGATGAGAATGGATTTTAAGGAGAGTGAGACATTTCAAGATCTAGCAAATAGAAAAAAAAGGATCGAGCCCTGGATATAGTTTCCCAATATATCAAACTATGCTTTGGTTAGACAGAATTAACTGAGGCCTGATGCACAAAATTTGTGCAAGGGGCTCGGCCCTCGCAGCCCCTTGCATCCTCGGCCAGCCCTTGCAGCCCTGGCTTTGTCCGGTCATTAGGCTGTACGGTCTAATTAGCATACTAGGGGCCCAGTGCACGAATTCGTGCATCTTGAAAGGAACTGTGGGCCAGGAGGCTGCTGTGGGCACAGGGGTGGGTCTTGGCCCATTTTCGTGCCCCCACCCAGCCCCTCAGGAGCAGGGGGAGGTGGAGAAGCCCTGACGGTGCCGCATGATCGGGCCGGCGCCAGCAGCAGGTGTAAGCGCTGGGCGGGACCTCAGAGCACGGGAGCAAAGAATTTTCAGTAACCACCAGAGGCTCACCCTGATGACAGGAACCGGCACCCTACCTTGGTCTGGTGTCCCCTGCTCACCTGCTCCTCCATCCTGCTGCGGCTGATGCCTGCCATTTTCTGTGAACACCCCCTAGTGATCAGCACACGTCATAGCGACCATTTGTTCAGTTGTTCCACCCTTTGGTTTATTTGCATATTAGCCTTTTATTATATAGGATTAGCTCTTTATTATATAGGATTCCCATGGAGCTGTTGGTGTAGCAATATCCTTAGGAGCTCCATATGCTTAGTGAAACTGTTTGCAAATTTCAATTTTGTTTTCTACACATTGTAAATGTAATGATATATTTTTTTCACTAAAAAAAAAAATATAACTACTTAACCACAGGCTAAAATAAATACACCTAGTAAGTTGTGGAACAATGTTTATATTTAGGTAGCTTAAAATTATTCTCACTTACAACAGCATGGCAGATTAGAGAAGCTAAGAAAGCCTTCTCCTGAATTAGATGCCACATAAAAAGTGAAAAATTAGTTTAAAAATCATATGAAGGATTATCTCTCCTGCCACAAAAAAAGTGAACAATAATGAAAATATAGATGAAAAGCTCCAACACTTTGAGGTAGATAAAGCTTGCTTTAAAAAAATTCTCCATAAAAGACAAAATATTGACTTTAATTGGACTTTATCAAAATTAAAATCTTGTCCTTTTTGAAAGATAAAATGAAAATAAAAAGGTAAGCCTCGGAAAGGAAAATATTTTATATTTCTCATGGTTCTTAATATGTTTATTTTCAAATAACATGCAAATAAGGAGACTAAAATGTCAAATATTTAAATAAGACAACTTAAAAAATAATTTTCACCAAACTTTTTAATCCCTGAACACCTATTGCCAAATTAAGGCCCACATAAAAGCATATTTTAGAAGACTATACTATACACAGTTGCAAATTCGTGTTGCTTATCTTTTTCATATTACTATGTAGAAATTCTTTGTGTGTTCTTTAAAAAGGGTGTTTTAAACATACATGTATTACAATATGTAATATGTATTGCTAACACTTTCTTCCTGCTATGGTGTGTCTTTCCATTGGCTCAATGGTATCTTTGATTAGCATAATTTTTAATAGTCAAATTTATCAATTTGATAAATTGAGTTAAATAAACAATTCACAAAAAATGTATAAATGACCCAGGAACATGAGAAGCTGCATAATATCATCAGTCATTATGGGCAGGCAACTTAAATCTTCACAGCATTCAAATTGATATCATTTAAAATTGGTGAGGTGGTAGAGTAACTGGAATTTTGTAGCATTCTGGTATGAATGTAAAGTTGTTCAACCATTTCTTCAAAGTTCTTTGGCAGTTTGTAAGGTAAATACACCTCTTCTATTACTCAGTCATTCCCTCCTTAGATACATATGTACAAAAAAAATCATATGTCCACAAAAACACTTGTGAATGAATTTCCATGACAGCTTTATTCATAATAGCTCAAAACTGAAAAAAACACCCACACATGTCTTTCAATCACAGAATGTAACCTTTATAATATGGGTTGCTATTCACCAATACAAAAAGATCAATGCACTGAAATGGCAGACAACATGCATTTCAGAGAGATTATGACATGCCAAGACGCCAGATAAAAAAGTGTATGCTGTATGATATCATCTATATGAAGTTCATGATAAGACAAAATATTTATGATGATAGTAATCAGGATACTGGAAAAGTGCTTCTCTGTGGAGTAGTGGATGGAGAGAGAGATTGACTGCAGAGGGGCAACAGGAAACTATTTAGATGGAAATAATTTGGGGACATTTTAATACAAGGACATATTTATTTGACCCCTATCATCATCCTGAACACTTAAGATAGATGCATTTAAATTTTACTTCAGTATACAATATATTATATATGGTATATAAATTGTACCTCAATTAGGTATTCTTAGTGTTTTATTTAATTTTTTAAAAGACTAGATTCTAAAATGGATTGTCTAATTATATAGCTAAATTTGCAATGATGTGTATACATATATTTTTTTCAGATTACTTAATATTTTTAAATGATTATGTTACAATCACATGCTTTTAGATATAGGAGGAAACTTACATATCATCTCCATCAATCCTATAATTTTAGAGATATGGAAAAATGAGGTGCACAGAAGTTAATTGATTTGAACCAAACCAAATGTTAAATTAAGGAAGGACTGGGACTCACACCCATTTCTTGACATCCTACATCTGTTTCTGTTTCTATTGCACCATACTGTTTTTTCCGATAAAATAAAAAAAAGATGAGAAAAAAAATGACTGTTCCATCTTAAGATATAATTTTACATATATTTACTGAAATTTCATGAGAAGTGTATATCTTGAGCCTTGATGATTACTTGAAATCTTGTTTTAATCAAAAGTGAAAGCTGTGATAATATAAAGCATTTTTAATAACTGTACAAATGGAGTTCATATTATAAGTAGAGATTTCTTCGCAGTAAAAATGTTTTACTCTGTCACCTGTGAGAAATGTATATTCCTTTCTATGCTGTCAGGTAATTGGGTATTGGACATTTGTTAGATCATACCTTTGCAATGAAAGCTAATTTCATGCTCAGTGTGGAATCTCATTGCAAGTATTGAGTATAACTGCATTATTGTAGTGAAAAGTATTATTTCCAATATAAACAGTATCACGTGTACTATGATGTAGCTTAAATGTTAAATTAAATGATGCCAAAAAAAAATTAAATGATGCCAAAGCCTATGAGCTATTTAGAAGGAAGTGATCTTGATTTCAGGGGCACATCTTCTCAAAATAAATAAATTCATAAAGTAAGGAAATTCCTAGAACATTTTCAAAAGAAACCCCAAAACTGTTTTGATTTATATTCTGCAAAGGATTTAAAAATTGAACTTAATAATTTTTGTGCAGTAATTAATTCTTAAATTTAGATGCCAGGTAAGAGACTTAGAAAAAATGTAACTTTAAATTTTCTGTATTCACTATTGACAGCATCTGTTGGTTACACTCACAATGAGTTTTATTTTAATTGTCTTTTTTCTAGTTGAGTTTATTGGGGTGACATTGGTTCTCAAAACCAGACAGTTTTCAAATATACAACTCAATAAAACATCATCTGCACAGAGCATGATGGTGCACCCACCACCCCAAGCAAAGTCTCTTTCTGACCTTACTTGTCCCTCTGTACCCCCTCCACATATCCCTCACCCATTTCACTCTGGTTATCACCACTCTGTTGTCTGTGTCTGTGTTATATATTTTACTCAATCCCTTCACTTTCTTTCATCCAGTTCTCCAAGCCCTGTCCCATCTGACAGCTGTTAGTCTGTTCCCTGTGTCAAGCCTCTGATTCTATTTTGTCTGTCAGGTTTTTTTGTTCCTTAGATTCCACATATAAGTGAGATCATATGGAATTTGTCTTTCTCTGACTGGCTTATTTCACACAGTTTCATCCATGCTGTCACAGAAGGCAAGATTTCCTTCTTTTTTTATGGTTGAGTAGTATACCATTGTGTAAAAGGTACTATAGCTTTTTTATCTACTCATCTAATGATGGGCACGTGGGCTGTTTCTAGATCTTGGCTATTGTAAATATTGCTGCAATGAACATAGGAATAGATATATTCTTGCTAAATAGTGTTTCTGGTTTCTTAAGATATATTCCTAGAAGTGGGATCACTGGGTCAAATGGGAATTCTATTTTTAATTTTATAAGGAAATTTCATACTGTTTTCCACAGTGGCTGCACCAGTCTGTGTTCCCACCAGCAGTGTACTAGGGTTCCATTTTCTCCACATCCTTGCCAACATTTGTTGTTTTTTTATTTATTGATGATAACCATCTGGCAAGTGTAAGGTAATAGCTCATTGTGGTTTTAATTTAATCTATCTGATGATTAGTGACATTGAACATTTTTTTTATGCTTATTGGCCATCTGCATGTCCTCTTTGGCCCATTTTTAAAGTTGAATTGTTTGTCTTCATGGTGTTGAGTTGTATAAGTTCTTTATGCATTACTAAAGGCCCGGTGCACGAATTCGTGCACAGGTGGGGTCTAGCCAGCTCACCCTGATCATGTAGATCATAGATTGGGCCAGGCTGGCCAGGGGGAGGGGCCAAGGGTGGTTGGTTGGCCAGCCCCACCCCCTGGTTAAACTTCCAGTCGAGGGGACAATTTGCATATTAGCCTTTTATTATATAGGATGGAAATTAACCCCTTATCAGACATCTTATTGGCAAATGTGTTCTACCACTCAGTGGGTTATCTTTTCAATTTGTTGATGGTTTCTTTTGCTGTGCAGAAGCTTTTTATTTTGATATAGTCCCATTTGTTTATTATTTTCTATGTTTCCCTTGCCCAAGGAGATATATCAGCAAAAATATTGCTCTAAGAGATGTCTGTCTTTTGCTGCCTGTTTTCCTCTATGATTTTTATGGTTTTGCAACTTATATATAAGTCTTTTATTCATATTTATTTTATTCTTGTGTATGGTGTAAGTTGGTGGTCAAGTGTCATTTTTTTGCATGTACCTATCCAAATTTTTCAACACCATTTATTGAAGAGACTGTCTTTACTCCAATGTAATGTGTTCTTTAATATGTATATTTAATTTAAGAAATCAGTAAAGAAGATAAAGCATATATTTTTTACCTACAAATGCACTGATTGTGCATAATTGCTTTTTTTAAAATATATTTTTTATTGATTTTTTTACAGAGAGAAAGGGAGAGAGATAGAGAGTTAGAAACATCGATGAGAGAGAAACATCGATCAGCTGCCTCCTGCACATCTCCTACTGGGGATGTGCCCGCAACCCAGGTACATGCCCTTGACCGGAATCGAACCTGGGACCTTTCAGTCCGCAAGCCGACGCTCTATCACTGAGCCAAACCGGTTTTGGCCATAATTGCTTTTTATACTCCAAAATTTTGTTCTTTCTCCCATCTTTGTTCCCACTCATTTTCTGTAATTTTTTCAGTTTTTATTCTATTTTATTTTATATAATTAATACTTATCAATCTATAATAGTCTTTCTCGTGTACTGTAGTTCAGATGCTAAACTATTTAAATATTATCAATTTCACCTTAACTAACTTGTCAGATCCTCTGAGCAAGCTCTATTTATTTCCCTGGCATCCTTTAATTGCTGCATGTTTTAGGCTTTGCATATGTAGTCTACTTTATCTTATTCAGCAATTACCAACTCAGTAATGAATTGTTTAGTGTAGAAATAATCTAATTCTGGAACAATGGATTTCTCTCATAGATGTTTCTCTAAATCTGCAATTAACTACTTTCTTTCTAAGGCTCACTGTCAGTCACAGCTATAATTATGTCCCATGAAAAAATATTACACTCTGATGTGTTCTGCATGCTACATTGGTTGCTGTTTATTGTTAATTAACGTGATACTATGACTATCATCGTTTGATTTAGAGAATATTCTGATCAGTGCTTTTTATTGGAATGTTCAACTATTTATAGGATATAATTGGTTAGAAAGTAATTCACCTGACATCTCTGATAAGGCCAGACAAGAAAAATTGCCAAAAGATTCAAACTCACTAAACAACAAAGTTGTTCACTAAACAAAGAAAGGATCTCAATAGTTATGAAATTATAAACTAGAGCTAAATTGCAAGCAGTGACCCTTCAGATGAAAATAGATAGGCTAATTCACAGATAAATTATCAACTGTATTTGAAGAGTATAGTATCAGTCAGGGTCCTGGTAAAAAATAAAGGGTATACTCAAGTTAGGATAATTTGAAAATGTATCTACAAATATATAATACAGAAGGGGTCCATGTGAAAGGGGTCCTATAGCTTAAACTTCATTGGCCTTTAGGTTATGCAATCACTGGAAAAAAGTGTATGTGTTAATGAGGCTTCCCATATTCCCATGTAATAAATAGTATACCTGCATGTTCTTCAATGAAACTTATCACATAACAACAGCTAAATGCTAGGGAAGACCTTTATTCCTGGTTATGATATGTCACACTAAAAGTTGGGGTTTTCTTAACGAGGAGGAAAAGGAGTTATAGATGGTTGTTAGAGTGGACCATATATGTCACAAAATCCAATTCTTTTTTATTTTATTTTATTTTATTTTATTTTATTTTATTTTATTTTATTTTATTTTTGGAGAGAGAGAAACATTAATGTGAGAGAGAACATCCATTGGTTGCCTCCTAAACCCACCCAACCTGGAATCTAACCTGCAATCTAGGTATGTGCCCTGAATTGAACCCACAACCACTTTGGTATACAGGAAGATGCTCCGCCAATTGAGCCACCTGGCCATAAGAGCCAAATCTTGATTCTCACAATTTAATTCCATGTATTTATTCCACAAATATTTATTGAACTTTTAGTGTGGGCCTGTATTATTCATACATTCCTTTTGATAGGACTGGCATCTGGACTTATTGTGCTATTCCTAATCAAATTAAGTTTGCTCTGATTAGCCATCCAGTCAATAAAATTTTGTGATTTTTTATACATTAAAATTAAAATTAAATGATGTTTAAAAACCATACCTCATTTGTAGCATTAATATTGTTAAAAATTATTTAAAGCTATGGAAGGGAAATTAAGAATTTATTGTAGCTGGTGAGAATGCTCCTGTAAAATTAAAACAGGTCAGCCCAGCCAAAGTGGCTCAGGGGTTGAGCGTGGACCTATGAACCAGGAGGTCATGGTTAGATTCCTGGTCAGGGCACATGCCTGGGTTGTGGGCTCTCTCCCCAGTTTGAGGTGTGCATGAGGCAGCTGATTCTCTCTCATCATTGATTTTTCTATCTCTCTCTCCCTTTCCCTTCCTCTCTGAAATCAATAAAAATATATTTTAAAAAATTAAACCAGTCAAACTTATACTTACAAAATAGAAATGACAGGATTTGAAGACTGACTACACATAGATGGTTAGATAGAGAAAGATGGCATAAAATATGCTGGGTTTTCTTTTTTGCTTTCTATGCTTCTAATTGGTGAATATTGATATCAGTACATGTTGTTAATCAATAGGAACCTTAAAACAGGAAGTTATAACATATTAGTTTAAGGTGAGAAAAGACTAATCATTAAATATTTAACTAATTTAAGCAACATAAAGTTCTTCACCCAATTCTTGGAGGACATAAGTTTAATGACTGTGACCTGGCATTATTTTCAGTATAGACATATCTCTTAGTGATTACTTCAAATCCATGAAACAAAACAGGTGATCTAAAACTGAAGTCAGGTCTTCAGTTAGTAGAATTGTGATAAAGAAAAAAAGCAGAGAAGTAACTGCTCAGAGGAGAAATTCTCATTTTGTTTGAGATATGTTGGATACTGGATCCCCAAAATATCACCAGACATGTTGAGATAAAGCTAAGGTTATTGCTCACTGCACACCTTAGAGAAAAAATTGAAAAGCTGGCATATTTATGAGATTTTAAAGACTAATTTAAAGTGAGTTTTTTCAATTCAGAATGGAAATCTGGGATGGGGGATTTAGGACTTGGTTAGGAATGGATATGGGTCATGGTATAATGATTAATGATTTATGGGCATAGCAAGGTAAGAATGTTGCAGCAAAGGGTCAAAGATTCTTGGGGTATAAACTGCCCTTAAAGCTTTCTATTGAAGAATTTATGAATTCTTTCAGAATTTTCTGGAATGAACAATGAAATTATTTACAACACTTCTTTCTCTAGCCAAGAATTTTCTGGAAAAGTAAAGCTATGTTGATAAAAATAGTAGATTAGTAAAATCATGTTAATGCAGATAGTAAGCTCTGTAGATGATGTATATTCTCAGATACATTGGTTCTGTGGAGCTGCGAT
>NW_005369827.1:4009091-4018322 GCF_000412655.1 Myotis brandtii | reverse complement strand
ATCAGAAGGCTAAGAAACAGGAGAGATGTTTGAGTTCAAGAGTTTCCTCTGTAGCTGTCAGCATTGAGAAAATTACTAAAACAATGAGCATAGGGGAGCTCTTTGTCAAGAGACATAAAAAGTGAAAAATCAAGAGTGAAGTATACAACCCTGGGAAGGCAAATCAAAACCGAAAAAGAGTATAGCCCTTACAAGAAGATGAAAAGGAAAGATGATATTTAGGAATCAAATGGAATATTTGAACATTTTATCAAATGATATGAAAATTGAAGATGAGGGTCTCATTTCCTCTCCTTTGTTTTGTTCCTACTTACTGCACTAGGACATTTTTGGTTGTTTTGTTTGTTTGTTTGTTTTTCAGCCATGAAAGACTCTACTGCATAATACATCGACATTGTTACAAAATGCAATAATGCCAGAGAGAGCTGGTCATTTTAATCCAGAATATATGATCAGTTTAAAAATTAAGAAAATAGAAGACAATTATCTTTAAAATACTAAATCACTTTATGTCTACATGAGCTCTGAAATCATAGATAGGTCAAAGATTAATCAATGAATAAATCATAGCTTGAAACTCTCCTCATAATTAATCCAGTTGAGGCAGAATTAAATAGTAGAGTTCAATCAATTTAATCAGGGGTGTGAATCTTTATATAAAAAATATTTTTCCTATAAAACTCGGATCCTTAATATCATGTTTTTCTACTACTATATTTGAACTTAGCTGTGTATTATTTGTAACATAGAAATGTAACATTCCAGTCCTTTGTCAGATGATTAAATTTTAGGAGTAAACAATATTGAGTCTATACAATCCAAATGTTTATTGAGTATTTATTATGTACTAGGCACCTTGATTTATGCAATCTCAGTTATTCTGCAAAGTAGCCATTGCCAGATCAAATTTTTACAGAGAAAAATTAAGTTCAGAAGGCTCATCAACTTATCCAAGATGTCACAAGTAGTAAATGTGAAAATAATTAGGTCTAATTATAAAGACTATGTTTTTGCTGTTTAATTTATGTGTATGAGTTTTTATTTTCTTAAGAAATAATGAGCCCATATCATGTGACTAAATTATGTGTTGGGTACATAAATTAATGGATTTTCCTGGCAAGTTACAGCCTAATTAGCAGTTTCCAGGGAGACCAGAGACACTATGCCAATAAATATTATCTCACAGTTCTTACCTGAAAAGTACGTGAGCCATTGCCTTAAAAATGTTAGAAATTGCTGTAATAATTTAAGGATTTATTACTAATATGGTGGAGCTATGAGTGAAATTTACCAAACTTGTGTATGAACTATGGGACATGCATAGCCTATAGTTAATGCTGATTGTTCCCTATCATAATGTAACTCAGGAAGAGGTCTACCTGAATTGAAAAAGATAAGAACAAGGAGATGAGAAACATGTGACTTTCATCCTCAAGAATAAAAAGAGAAAGAGGGAATGGGAGGCCTTTTTCTATGAAAAAAAAAAAGTGAATTTTATATAGCCCTTAGGGTCATGGTTTTTGGAACATTTATGAATTTCCTAAACTTTGTCATTTTTATTATAGTGGCTTTTTTGTAGTATATTTCTATAGTGTTTTCATGTGAGCATCTCTTCCAACTTCCCCACCTCCCACCAAGTATGGCTAATACATTTCTTCTAGTAATAAAATCTTTCTTTCCTGTGGGGAACCAATTTCATCTGGCTGGAGTAGATCTCATTCTACTCCTTGCAAAGCAAGATTGGTGACTTGACCTTGAGTCAGCCAATAAGAGTAACATTTCCATTTGATTGCATAATTGGCATAAATGTTCATATCCCAAGAGTAAATTAGAGTGCCCTCTTAAACTTTGTCCCGTTATGGATATTTTATTTTTCTTTCTGCAGTTGCTACTAATTTGGAAGGACATATGACCCACCATGCAGAACAAGGTTTTAGACTTTGGGAGCCATGTGACCTGTCTTAACTACTCAACTCTGCAACTGTAGCAGGAGAGTAGTAATAGACAAAATGTAAACAAACTGAAGAGGTTATGTTCCAATAAAACTTTATTTGCAAAAACAGGTAGTAGGCCTGACTTGATCATCAGGTTATAGTTTGCTGATTCCTGATATAGAATCTATATACTAAAGAGGCAGTTCATGATTGCATCATTTGATATAATCAGAGCTAGTATAGACATTGACAAAAATCCGATAATATTATTTGAGATCTGTGTTAGTTACTTATTGCTGCATAACAAATTTCTCTAAAACTTAGCCCCTTGAAAGAACACACAGATATTTCCTCTTAGTTTCTGTAGGTCAAGAATTCAGAAGTGGTTTAAGCTGATGTTTCAGGCTCAGTGTCTCTCATGAGGCTCAACTGGGGCTAGAAGATCTGCTTCAAACTCACCCACATTATTTTTGGTAGGCTTCACTTCCCCATGGTCTATTCACTGGAGACCTCACTTCTTCCCCAAGTGGCATTGCCATAACATGGTAACTCGGTTTCCCCAGAGCAAGTGACAGAGATACAAAGAATAAGAAAGAGAGGAACCTAACTTTGAAAGTGATCTACCATCACCTCTGCTGTATGCTATTAGTCACGCAGACCAACTCTAGGTGTGAATTCCAAGAAGCCGGGGTCACTGGGAGCCATCATGGAGACTGGTTACCACAGGATCCTAAATGTGTCCATGTTTGACAATGTCTAAATCCCTCACTGCATTTACAAGTTAAAATAACAAATAGTTTTTTTTAAGCTTTTGTTGTTGTTGTTGTTCCTAATAGTGATCAAAGTTTTTGCCTATCTCATTCTATAAAGCGTAAAAACATTCAAGGTGAGTATGGTGGTTTGTAAAGAAGAGGATGATCAAGGAAGGAACAGGGGAGATTGGGGGGTTGGGGTGGGGTGGGCAATAAGTGTATTATTCTCCACAAGTAGTCATGTGCGATGGAGGAAGTCCAGAAATAAAGTGTTGGCAGCTCACAAAGGAAAAAAAATTAAGCTGAGTTCCTGCTAGCAAAGATGAGAAAGAAAAGGGTTTCATGTTGAGCTATCTCTGATCATAGATGAAATGATGGGAATAGAATTAAGTAAAGCCACATGTCAAGGGAAGTTTGTTTTTCCACATGAGCATAAAGAGCAGAAATATTAGGCATCTGGAGAAGCATAACTTCAGACAAATTGTACAAGATAATGAGACTTCACTGGGATCCGATAAAAACACTGAAACTACTCAAGAATATCTGACTATTGGAAAGTTCTGGGATGAAAAATCTAAGTTTATTATTATGATGTAAAAGGCATTTGCTACATAATAGCTAAAGCTGAACAGTGATTCAGATTTTCTTAGGAAATCTAAATAAATCACACCAAGCAGGCCCATAATAAAATGCAGTTATAAAAGAGGAATATCATTAGGATTTGTCTTATGGCAATAAATCATTTTAATAACACGGCTGTTAAAATGCAGGATGAATATCATAAGGTTTTTGGATTTTGGTTCCTATGAGCTGTTGAAATGAATCTATTGAATGAACTAAATGACTGAGATGACAGAATTTTGTTATACTTGGAAGTGAAGAATTTTAACTATATGTACATGGATATAATGAAGAGTACTATTAAAATTAATACAAATACTCAGATATGTGCCTTTAGTTTTATTAAGCATTGTAAATCAGAAGATATGTTTATAAACAGTCTAATAACCAAAGCCAAAATGTTTCTGAATTCTGCATAATTATTCAATATGCATTGTTTACTCAGATAAAGATCAACATCCCAGACTAAAATGGAAATAGCACTTTGACCAGATAATAATAATGATGTAATAGGGAAAATATGGTATCCAATTTGCTAAATAAAATTCAAATTTAGTAGAGAACAATATACATTTAATAATATCAGCAAAGTAAAATACTCTTGATGTAATGATCCATCATTATATACATTTTATTAGTACAACAAAACTCCTGTTGTTCACATCGAGTAATTTTCTGGTTGATAGGTATTCTTCACTCAAGCCACAGCTGAAACTGCATTATAAGAAAAAGGCATCTTCCACATAGTTATGAATGGAATGAAATATACACTTTTTCAGTGCCACCTATTGGTAGAAAGAAGAGATTTATATACAATTATTTTACATTTTTGTCATAATGGATAATGTATAAATAGTGAACAAAATATATCTAAAAATTATGAACTACTTTGGAGTGCCTTCATAAATTAGTATTAGTTTTGCTAACTCATTTATATATATGAGACTATCCTGGCAATTTCAGTTGAATAAATAACTAACAATTCGGCAGGTTATAAAAATATTTTTTTAATTTTTATGATTTTCACATCTTTGCACTGAGGTGTATAATATAAAATTTGGAGTTAAATTTGGCTTATTTGTTTAAATTGTAAGAAAATATGACTACAGCTTGATTTCATATCCATGCAATTTTTCAAATAAATAAAAAATACTTTTTTGCCAAAATATATTTACATAGAAATTAGAAATATTTAAATTAAGATAATCTTTGCCTGAATATTTAGAAATCCAATGATAATTTCTTTGAAAGTTTGAACATTTATTGACTGTGATTTATGTGATAGCAGAAATATATCATATACTATGCTATTAAATAAAATCCAATTGCATCGTTTGGTGCACTTAATTTGCTATTTTATTCCTATTTAAAAGTTTTTAAAAGACATCCTGATAAGGCATGGAATAAAGTGACAAATAAAATGCAATAATCAATTATTTGTAATAACAGTTGGTAGGCAATACTGAGGTGACATTTTTATTCTATTTTTGATATTTTTATAACTTTCAAAGATCATATGCTAGCTTTAGAATAAAAATAAAACAAAATCATTAAAACTAACTAGTAAACCTATAATAGTTTAATAAAATGTATGTAATTATTGACATTATAAATTCATTAAAATAATGAAAAATAGTTTATGTCTTCCAAATCACCCAGTACTATCATTTTTTTATGGTGTTTGATTTTTTTTAAAAAAATTAGTATGAAATTGTGTTTTCCAAATTGCTAATAGGCAATTGTATTTTATATAACAATTGTACTTTTACTTTAATTAAAAGAAGGGAATATCCTAACCTGAACCATTCCTTTACCTAGATTAGAAATAACGTTGTTGCTGAAAGATGAGTGGTTTTTCAACAGTGCTTAGTGAGTACCTAGTGATCCCCCAGGAGGAAGGGCAGAAGGAATAGAGGAGGGATTGGAGCAGGATGGGCCCTGAATCCCCTATTTCTGCTTCTGCTTTTCCTTGTTGCAGTGGTCGGTTTCACCCCTGTTCTGACCCAGATCTCCCATGGGATATGCAGACTACAAGAAAATATTTTTGTGAAGCTCTTTCTGTATAAATAATTGGACTTTAAAATATTTTACAACATCATGGCCCATGTCCATGAAGATTTAGAATAATGGTTAGTAAAGATGTACTTATGTACTTGTTTACTATCTAATTAATACACATAAAAAGTCTTCATATTATTCAGCCACCATCATTTCCTGCTCATGGACAGGGACTATGTCTTCATGTTTTTATTTTATTTTCAAATGAAGCACTCCTGGATAATTTCATATCTCCAGCCATGAGAAAAAACAGCAGTGCTGTTATAACTCACAATGCTGTCTCCTGTCAGAAACTATTTATAGTGAAACAATTGGGTCTTCTTGCTTCTGTAATTTCCAATGCCATTTATTTAATGCTGATTACACCCTTTCTCATGATACTTCATTATCCATCATCCATGATGACACCCATAAATAGTGGCATCTAATGATTCTCTCAGGTCCAAACCATACCTCTATTATGCAGAAAAAAGTAAATAACTCATTTTCTGGCCATGTGAAATTTAGTAGGTGTATTTGGAATGTAATACTGTAAACATAGAACAGCAATACATTGTTCACCTTTGTTTTCTCTTGAACTCTTTAGGCCACAGTTATTACATTCTTAGGATGTAATCTGTTGATGTTGACTGTACCCCTATCTACCACACCAACAACAGCAGGCATCTTTACCTTGCATGCCCCATTCCTCTTTTCCCGCTGGCATTCAGGGTAGTCACCCCAGCCCTTTCTTGGAGAAACCTCCTCTACAGAAGTTGTTGCTTTTGGTGGATGAATGAAGCCAACTCAGCAGGCAGAGAGTTTTAGAACACCTACTATATCTTACTTTCCTCCCACCATCACATTTCCTGTCAATGCATCCACTGATAAAACCCAACTGGAAGCCAGAAAACAAGGGAGCCTTGTTAATTCACTGTACTCATAACCTTCATCTACCTCAGAGCACGGTAGAAAAGAAGGTTGAAAGCATATCAGGAAGGGTAAATGGAAGGTGTTCAACACAAACACTACTTCCTATTAAAAATATTATCTGTCATTATGGATAGATTCATATGTATTTGTTATTAAAGATTCTAAATTGACCTTGATTACTGCAGGGATATTTACCTGAGTAGTTCGTTATTTAAATTATTTTTTGATTAATTGTTATTTCAGCGTATATTATAGTACTGTAATAATTTGTGAAGATACTGTAGCAACCATTAGCTATATTGAAAATGGCTGTTTTTCAACTCAGCAAAGGGAAGGAAATAAAAATTCTCATGAGAATATAGATAAATTCTGACTTTATTAATTATGTAATTCATACACCCAAAAGCAAAAAATATAATAATAAAAAATTTGGAAGACTTTGGGAATATATATTGACTTGAAAGCAAGCATATTACCCTTTTAATTGTTAAAGGTTTTTAATTATATATTTAATATAAGGAAAACTGACATGGTTAACAAATGTCCAAATGTAGACAACATTTTAAATAATTCTTAACTAGAAAACTAACAATAGTAGTCCTCTGTCTTCATTTGAATTTAAATGCAGCAATATTTATTTTTCTAAAGCTTTTTTCTCTATTTTTTGATATTTTATTGATACCCACCTTCTCAAATGCCCACTTTAAAAAGTCAGGGCTTCCTCATGAGGAGGTCTCCATATTTGGGTGCCCATATTTAGAGTATTTCAAATGTTCTTGACCAACACTTTAAGAAACAGTTTCAGTGTTCATACACATTTTTACTCATTTTATAATCAGCACTTACATTCACTTTAGAATGCACTCTGAATTTTCTATTCTATGCTATTTTATTCTACCACAAATGCTTAAAGCCTTATGATTTACAGGCAGTTTGATAAACAGAGCTAAGGACCTAGATTTGGAAAACTTAGTGATGACAGGAAGAAGCACAAATAGCCTTTCCAACATTTATTAAGTTTCATTTGTACTTATTTCTGATTCCTTGCTTTCTGTCTATCTTCCACTATCTGTGTAGAGATTTTTTAGGATTATCTTCTTAAATATATAATAGTCTGATCTACTTGTTTTTTTTTTCTACTTTAGTAATGGCTATTCCAATCCATTTTCACAAGCAGCATGTGAGATTTTTAGAAAATAGAAAACTAGACATGCATCCTACTCTAAAATAGATCCTAATAGGCTCCTTTTGTGGCTTCCGACTCTTCCACAACCCACATTCATCCTTTCTTCCACCCTACAATCTATTAATAGTTGTCAGATAAGGCTATTTTTAAAAAATTCCTTACTGTAAGCATTGGTTAGGATTCAATTGGGGAAACAGAACAACCACGAATGACATGACATAAAGCATTTTTCTTAGAGTTAGGCTCTACACAGCTGTGGGGAAAGTTGGTGAAATAACACTCTACAGGGAGATAGTTGGGACATTAGAGAAAAGTCACTAACCAGGATCCAGGAAGGAAATCTGGTGAGAAACATAAATAGATTATGTTCCTTATGGTGGGTCTCAAATTTCCTTGGTCAGTAGTTAGACAGCCAGGAGAAAAGCTCTAAGTGAAACCGAAAGAAAAAAAATCAAAGACAAACTAGAAACCTTCAGAGTAAGATGGTATCTTCAAGGACAAATGAGAGCCTGTCTCTAATTCTAATGATACAAGTAATATGCAGAAGAAGCAAGTGCCCTCGACGCCAGAGTTGCAGGTGTGTCTAGCCTGGGTCTTGAAGAAACTGCAGGGAGAGATCAAATACAGTGGGGCCTTGACTTAAGAGTGTCCAGACTAACGAGTTTTTCGAGATACGAGCCATCTCTCGGCCGATTTTTTGCTTTGAGTTGCGAGCTAAAATTCGGGTTACGAGCCAGCTTCAGATACCCCACCGCTAGTTGGCGCAGCGAACGTCACAGTGAACGCCACAACATCTGCCCAGCATCACGTGTCTCACTCGTTCACTTTTTGATTTGACATATGAGTAATTTGAGTTACGAGCTCCGTCACGGAACGAATTAAACTCATAAGTCAAGGCCCCACTGTAGTAGGTAGAGGACCTGTGGGTCTTTCAGCACACCAATGAGAGAAGCCAGTGGATCAGCCAAACTGTGGCCATTTCTGGCGGTGCATGGGGTTTGCACACATCTTCTGTAGGCTACTGCTTCATTTGTACCTTGCAAATCTCACTGGACTCTCCTGTGTCCAACCCTATCCACACAGGGGGTGTGGTTCTAGAAAATGGGGTTCCTGTTTAACTAAACCGCCATACTACAAAACAACCACACTCTATCTTTGCTCTCTTCCTTGGATGGAGAGCCCCATCACCTCAATTCTATCACCTAATTGAGGTAGCACCTTCCTCCACACAGAGAATCCTTTTCTAAATCCACAAGGTTACCCAGCTGTCATGGGTCAGTGGTTGAGCATCAACCTATAAACCAGGAAGTCAAGGTTTGATTGCCTGGGTTGCAGGCTTGATCTCCAGTGGGGGACATGCAGGAGGCAGCCGATCAATGATCCTCTCTCATCATTGATGTTTCTACCTCTCTCTCCCTCTCCCTTCCTCTTTGAAATCAATAAAATATATTTAAAAACAAACAATCAAAAAAAAAACAAGCAAATAAATCCACGAGGTCTTTTAAATGTCTTTCCTTATAAATCTTGTAACAAACTTTGTAAATCTATTGTAATATTTACTGTATCTCATACTTGTAAATTATCTAATGTTCCTACCTTAAATGTCACTCCCTTAAACCTAGTACAGAAAATTGCTCAATAATGTGAAAGGGCCTGTGGGGCACGTGGCCCCGCAGGCATCCGGCAGGGAGGACGACTGGCCGAAGGTCTCCCCCTCTCCGCCCCGTGAGATGCCCTGGTGCTGGGGGCCGCATCGCTGTGCCGTGCC
>NW_005369827.1:3999490-4008818 GCF_000412655.1 Myotis brandtii | reverse complement strand
GACCGGTCGACCCAAGGGCCAGGCTGGGTGGTGGGCGGCCCGTTTCCCGGCGACGCCCACGGCGGCAGGCCTTGCATTGGAGCTGAGTGGCATTAAGGGACCTCCATTTTGGGCAGGACCATGTGCTCAGCAAGGGCTCCTTCCCGGAAGGAGCCTCTGCTAGCCACACCCAGGATTTCTCTGGACTAACCAATAGTAATCAAGGGAAGTGCACGCCATCACTATGACTACATCCTGTGTAATGGGACACCAACTCGCACCTGGCCAATTGGCGGGGGGCACAGTCCCCTCTCCCGCCCCTACTCCAACCCTCTATAAAACTCCTGGTTCTATCGGGCCGCTTCCTCTTTTGCCACTTGCTGCTGTGTCAGTAAGGAAGGTAAGGGAGCCAAGCCCGGGCTTGAAATAAAAGACTCTTTGCTTTTGCATCGGACTGGCTGGCTCCCTGATGGACTCTTGGGAATCTTGAAATCTGGGCATAACATAATGATTCCTTGAGGAAATAAATATATAGCATGTATCACATCCTACTCTTTATGTTGGTTCATTTAGCTGTTGTTTCACTTGTGAGAAGGATTGAGTGGCTTATTGGTGTTTCTGTAGTCTCAGCACCTACCAAATGCCAGGGGCATTTTATGTGTTTAGTCAAGTTTGTTCAGCAAATAATTTTATATGTATCGTTATCTTTCCTTCTGACAGTGGAAGATGTCTTCCCTGATGAATTTGTACATTTTCCAAATGTTCACACTGCTAATTGGTCACATAGTCTGAGGGCACCTAATAAGTACCTGTTAACAGTGCTTCAGAGACTTGTATTAAAACCAATATGTGATTTACACCTGAACATGCTGCATATTTGATGTGTTCATGGGTAGTCATGTCATGTAAGGCACAAGGAATTTTAATGCACTTGTAATTTCACTTGTCAGGAAGCCAAGTCATTGATCATCTTTATAATCACCACAATGGATGACTCTAACTCTTGCAGAGAGGCAGTTATGGTTGCTGTCACAAAATGTGATCAATCATTTAAGAATTAATTTCAGTTCAATGTTTACAGATGAATTACATCATGCTTACCATTTGGATATCTGTTTTGCCTCATCACTTTTATGGCTTCTCTTATCTTTTTTGTGAGGCATGTTAAGCTCTCTGCCTATGAATTCGACCTAGTAAAACAGACCATTTGAGCCACACTAACATGTTCACATCTTGGGGGTGGGGGTGGGAATAATTAAACTACTCACCAGTTGAATGCAATTTAACACTGTGCAAGTTTACTAGGCAACACATTTATTCAGTCTAATGCACTCTGTTCTGATTTCTAACAACAGAAGCCAGCTGATTTTCACAGTCAATAACAATTTACAGATAAAAATCAATCCGTTTTACTTGACTGTATTGCAAAACACCTTATAAGTATCTATGTTTTTAGATATGTTTTTTTCAATGCAAACACGTTTAAAAATCTCAATTTGATTCGTTTGTGAAATATTTTAAAAGCCATTTTTCCTCACTTACCCCTCTTTTTCCAAGAATCCTTGCCCTTTTCCCCATTTCTCATGCCCCTTCTATTATGAATTTTCCTGTTTATATTTATTCTTAGTAAACAATCTTATTCAGGATCTTTTAAAGAGAGGCTTATGAAACTTCCATTTCTAAGTATGACAAAATGTATTTTATCAGACCTCTCCCTTTGAAAGCAGCAACATAAATCATGTATGGAATACAAAAACAAGGCCAGCAAAATTGTCTCTTGAAGTCATCAGAGAATAGCCTAGAATAGTCAAGACTTAACTGGCCAAATTCCAAAAGAACAGAAATGTCTCCAAATGAGGTGGTCAAGGCATTTGCTGATTTTTTAGTGATGCAGAACCGGAAGTTGAGCAGAAAGCACTGGCTCAATATATTTATTTGTCAGTCTTCCAGGATGAGGAGACAAAAATCAGAGTTCTGGGCTGCCAAGGCCACTAGGAAGTAGGAAACCTACGCCCTTTCTTCTGCTTTCCTCCTTCGAGCACTTGCACATTTGAAGATGAAAGAAAAGGGAGGTCAAGAAGCCAAGCATGAGGGAAAATGGAGAGGCCAAAAGCTAAGGAGAACTCCTGGTCATCTTCTTTCGCCGAAAAGATAAAATGGTGAGTTCAGAGCCAACCAAGAAGAAAGGGCTTGAATAAACAGCCCAGGCTTTCCACTGCCACCTCTGTAAAACACTCTAGGACAGTGATTTCAACCTCTTTTATCTCATGGCACACAAACTAATTACCACATTTCTGTAGCACACCAAAATAGATGCTATATTTTTTGCCAATCTGACAAAAAATAAAGGTATAATTTTGATTCATTCACACTGGATGGCTATTGTTGTGTTGGCTGTTGTCATTTTTTTCATTTGACAATCTAAGGGAAAGGAGGTCAGTGCCCCTGACTCTAGAGTCAGGTACTGAATGTTCTTAAATCCTTGCAGCACACTGGCTGAAAATTGCTGCACTAAAAGTAAAAGCAAACTAGGTCTAGATCAGACCTCAGTAATTTGAAACCCCACCTCAAACCATTTGCTCTCAGATGGGTGCAAAATAATCTGGTCCCACTTGGTTGACTTTTCTAAAGAAAATTCTGAGGGACGATTTCGTCATCTCTAGTCTCTACGGCGTCTTTCTCTAATGATCTAACATCACCAAGGCATGCCTGAAGACAGGATCAAAAAGAAAGATAAAAAAAATAGACAATAAAAAAACCCTCCATTATCCAGATATGGGAATTTTCAGACATGAACATGAAAATAATTTCAATTTATATATTTGAGAAAATAAAGAAAATATTACAAATCTCAACAGAGTAATAGAATCTATATTAGGTTCAAATGGACATTCTAGAACGAAAAAGTGCAGTGGCTAACATGAAGAAATTAACAGATAACTTTGCTGATTAAACAGAGCAAAAGAGATCACAGACAATATCTACCCTGAAGATTGGAAATGAACAAAGGAAGAGAAAAAAGTGTCATAACTATATGAAAGTTAGCAACATAAATGATGTTCTAACCTACTTTGTTCTGAAGTCCAAGTAAAAGCAAAGCATGAAAATAGCACAGGACCAACATTTAAAGAGCTACCGTCTTGGAATTTTTCAGCACTGACATAAAACATTGTGTCACAGCGTCAAGGAGCTCTACAAAGAGGCTCATTTTAAAACTCTTCCAAGCACGTGTCATGCATTCTTTGCAGTGTCCTTTTGTGATGTTTGATATCTTCCTGTATCCAATTCCTTTTTATCTCCCGGCATCTTTTTGCCAATCACATTTACTGTATCCCTGCATAGATACTGTGCATAGATAAGAGAATCATCATAGTCCAAGTGACCAATAGCAATGTGGCTGCTTCTCATTGTGGACAAGAATAAATGCTTTGAGATAAAACATGACATCTCCTTTATACAGCTAATTGTATAATAACCCACTGCGGCACAGAGGGAGGAGACAAATTGATTCTTAACCTATGATAGTAATTAGCTTTTATGCCTGAGACTAAAGATTTATAGTAGCTCTTAATAGCTGTCTGAAGCCAGTGGAAAAGACTCATTAGCATATCTACTGTAAGGGAGTTTTACTCGGGGCCAATCAGAAACTCGGCTTTGTGAATATGTATGTGACCATGTGGAATGTGTTATTTTTGCCCATATCTCTTTCTTCTATGGAAATGCACCTATTTAATAAGAAATTTTACATTTAAAAATAAAGAGAAAATATAGATCTCCCAATGGGATGTTTTGAGGATTTCCTTTATATATGAGCATGCCCAAATGTATCTTGCACGGAAATGTGTTTTGTAATAATTCAGTATTGTCTTAAATGCATTGCTTTGTGATTCTCCAGTGATTGGATATATGGTTTCTCCAAAACTATGAGGATAAGTCACTTGAAGACTCCCATCGCATCCTCCTAAAGTGTCAGTACTTTTACATCATTTGTTACAAACTCACTATATACATCTCTTTCTCAGACATGCCTTTCAGGTATAGTTCTTCTCATCTTATTTGGAAGCCTACTCATGGAAATAATTTAAATGCTCTGATTTTGTGTCCATTTTGGCCTTGTTCTATTTGACTTCTCAAGATCAATAGGTGCTAATAATCAAATGTATTTGCTTGACAGTGTTAAACAAAACAAGCAACCCTGTTCTCATATACCCTTGTAATTATAGGTATGCACATTTAGCCAAGTACTCCAAATTGTGTTCTCCAGTCTTTGGGAATCTCTCGCTGAATCACAGGTTTGCAATGTGTTCTCTGCAAGACTTCTTTGAAGGAGTTGTATTCAGGTAGAAGTTTCCATCTGTAGATAATCCCCACTAATAGAAGGTATGAGCTCAGGTGTAAGAGAAAGCTCTTTTTTAAATCTACATAAAGCATTCACCCAAGATTATACTGTTCTTGTAAACTAGGTCAGCTTTTACTCATTCTGAATTGTGTTTGACTTTTAATGTTCACTCTCTGACACAGTAGGATGAATTGTGCAACACCAATAAGCACGTTAAAAATAAACAACACAAAACCTTCAATGCAGTGCCACATTCCTGAAGTTTCTATCCAACGTTCATATCAGTTTTTAGATATTTTTGGAGAGTAGGTGGGATAAAATAAACACTTCCTAGCATTATTGTGTGTCTCCTTTCAGCATTTTAACTAAAAAGAAATACAAATATACATATATCTTACCTTCAAGAACCTTAGAATCTGATACAGACACAACAGGTAATCTCATTACAGTTATAGACAGTGCTACAATAGGGCTAAGCATTTTGTTCTGTAGGAACACATTAGGGACACTCCGGAGGTTCAGAATTGTCACAAATACAGTGAATTTTATAGGATAGGCTGCAGATAAATGAAAATGGGGAACCAATGTTCCATGCAAGGATACAACTTAAGAAAGGCCCAGAAGCAAGGGAGCCCACTAATTTGATTAAATCAAGTGGTTAGTCAAGTAGAGTGCAAACATTGGCAAGAGAAGAAGCTATAGAAGCAGATCAGATTCAGAACAAGAGTTATCCTAATATACTAATTAATGAGTTTTAGCTTACAGGAAAAATGTGAAAGTAGCATGCTCAGACTTGCATTTGGGGAAGAAACATGAAGTTGACAATGTGAAAAAGATATACCCATATGCACACACACACACACACACACACACACACACACACACACACTACATAATTAGACTCGAGTGACTAAGAAGTGAAGGATCCAGGATTAAAACTGATGCAACTATCTTCTCACATTTTGTCATCAAACATGATTTTAACTGTGAAAATATTTTTTACTATTTTAATTAGCATCACCAGAAATTTACAAAGCAGCTACCTCTATTGTAGTTACAGTACTATCTTCATTTAGCAGAGAAATAACAGGGACTGGAGTTCTGGGGAGGAATGACTTGGCTAAGGCCACAAAGGAAGGAAGAGACAGAGCAGGGTATAAAGTCTAATGACTCTCAGCCCAGGGGTTTTTTGAGCAAATACTCATTACAATAAATAATAATATCCACATATCCATAATAATAAAAGCATAATATAATAATTAGACCGGACAGCCGAACAACCTTCCGGACGTCCTTCTGGACGACCTTCTGGACGAAGCTGGGGCTGCGAGGGCTGAGGCATCCACTGTGGCTGTGAAGGCCAAGCCCATTGCACAAATTTCATGCATGGGGCCTCTAGTCTACAAATAATACCAATGTCATCTGACCCTAAAAGAAAACAACCCAGTCTTTTCCCTTCATTGTAATTTATTCCTTCAAGAACATTGTTTCCCAGTGTTTATTAACCAACTCAAATGTCTCTAATCCTAAATGTATGTTCTCTCTGTGTGTGCCTCTGTTTTTCAACAACCATTTGGAAATCAATTCCACAACGCTGGTCAAAATAAGATACCAATGTTCCTTGTAAATGTAGTTATTTCAGGTTTCCATCCCATAAAATAAATCAAAGTGTATGGGTTAGTATTTCAATATCTTAAGGAGCTTATTAAGTTGGTGTTTCTAAGGATCTAATAAAATTTCAAGAGAAAGCTTTTCTGTCAACATTTCCTTCCTCGAAATTTCAAAGTTGCCTTTTAATTCTCATTATCGCAGAGACATTTCTTCAAATGCTGTGTCCTCTGACTTTCACCAACCAAGCAAAGTTACACTTTCTCTCTGGTAATAACACAATAATTTAACAACTATATTTCTGTTGGAAAAATACATTCAAATATCACTGAGATACATATTCTCTGCAGGCTGCTTTCATTTGCCTGGATTATGGATGTATCTTGCAGTTATGTAGCAGAATTATGACATCATCTGCCTGAATGAAATTATGAGTTTAATATATCTCATTTGTGCATTGTGAACACTGTGGGAGCTCTTTTTCTTCTAGCTTTAATCTTTGACAATATAGTTTCCACCGTCTCCCAGCCACAGTAAACTTATTGACTGACAACAGATTGCCATTTAGAACATTAATTGTAATTTTTGCCAAGAAGAAATATGAGCAGGAGACAGTACAATATTAAAAGTGAAGAATATGAACCAAAAATGAAATACACGGTGGCATATCTGGAAAGAAACTGACGTGTCCATGATGATGAGGTTTCTAGGGGCACAATTTCATTCCAAAAAAGAATATGATAATGACATTTTAGACTCCCAAATTCATAGTCCCCATGAATTATTCATAAGACTTTACAAAAACAATGTGGTAATATGGAAATACATGATTAATAATTAATAAATAAAAAATTGCCAGAAATCACAGTAGCCCTCGTGTTTAAACATTATCTCCTCAGCTCAAGGAAAAGCACATAGATATGTATGTGGAGAGGATTGTCATTTATCACCCCAAACAAGGATTGTGGGTTGGATTTTTACTTGGGCAACCACATCTTCACTGTAGGTATTGATGTCAAGAAGAAGGAGAGCTCTCCTTTTTCCTTAAGTTTGGTCTCAGTAATCAAAAGTGATTTTCTCTGCATGCACCAGTTTAAATGTCACCTGAGGCAGCTTCACAGAGTGGCCCATAGCACGTAATGAGCCGTGAGACAACTGCCAGATGGTTTGTGGGTTTATTCATTACAAGACACAATCAGAGTTTATTAACAAAGAAGAGAAAAAAATCAAACCAAGTTGGCTTTAAAGCAAAAGATGAGCTATATTAATGAAACAAAACACCCAGTCAATTTTCAACTAGGCTAATTGTCACCTCTCCATATATTGATTTTGGACTCAAATACTCAATAGTCAATTAGGGCGTTAAGTGACAATGCCAATATTTCTTCTGGCTAGATATCTAGGTGGTAGACTTCATGTTTTACTATATGCTGATTTTCAGCCAATCGTGATCAATCTTCCACATGAATGAACATATTCCTGTATCCTTAAGAGTTTTATCCACTACATAAAATGGGAGCATAGTGAGGGCTCTCAGGCAGAATCCAAGCGAAGAAATACGTTGTTATTTTCCAATCTCAAAAGTCTATTGCAGCAGAAACTCATTAGAGCTTGGATACTTGGCAGCTGTAATTTTTTTCAGTAGAAAGCTGATCTAAGAAGTGGATTCTCCTCTAACAACACAGCAGGGGTCTTCTCAGTCTTCTCAGCATGCAGAAACTTCATTTCTTGCAATTTTTTTTCCACATTGCTCTTCTCACCTTCCAGCAGCCATCTAGAGGTATTCATTTTTTTCAAGAGCATTTATTTGCCCCAGGAATGGAGACATTACAAGAATGTATGCTGTTAATGAGTTAGCACTAGATTGAATGCTTAGATTACACCAAGCTCAATGGAGACTTTCATTACATTTTAAAGGTAATAGTAACCAGAACTTCTAAAAGATTTATTTATACTCGTGTGTGTCTTGACAATGAAGATGTTCTTATTTGCAAGAGCTCAGTCAACTTTTTTTTTCTATAAGAAAAGGCTGTTTTGGTGGTTATAGTTTCACAAAAACATGGTTTTGAAACTCAATATTCTGTAACAGAATATATCAAGAAGTGTTTAATTCCCTCCACAAATATTTACTAAGAGCCTAGAGTATGCTGTTCTGCAATGTGCTAGCGTATGAGGAGATATTAACAAGCCAGCAAACATACACAAACCCACCTCTGTGCGAACTTTCACAGTAGAGGTAACACAACAACAAATTATAACACATATCAAATGTCATGTCTTCAGGCGGTATGTACATGAGGAAAAATAAAGCCAGGTAAGTGGATAAAGAACACAGTGAGAAGGTGCTCTTTTATAAAAATGAAGAATAGCCTTTTTGATAAGAAGATATTTAAGTGAGACACAAAGGAAGTAAAGGGCAAAACTTGCAGATATTTGGGGAAGCAAATCTCCAGCAATAATTACAGAAGCCAGTGGTGGTGCCTGTTGGGCATGTGTAGGAAGCAGCAAAAAGGTCAATGTGACTTGAGTAAGAAAAGGGGAGAGTGTACAGAGTGGCCAAGGTGAGAGCACTGGTGATATAAAGACTTTTTAATTTTATACTTGGTTAAATATGAAGCCAGTAAAGGAGTCTGAACCAGAGGGTCACTTGTCTAAAAGGAACGGCTGAGACTTAGGAATTTAACTAAGTATGAGGCAAGATGGGATGCAGGGTATCAGTTTATAGAATACTAGGAGCCCAGTGCATGTATTCGTACACCTTGAAAGGAACTGTGGGCTGTGAGGCTGTAGTAGGCACAGGGGAGGGTCTCGGCCCATCCTCTATGGCCCATCCTCCATGCTCCTGCCTGGACCCTCACACCACGGCCCCGGTCCTCTGTTTACCTGCAGCCCCACTCCCACTGATGCCACTCCCACACGCTGACGGCACCAGCTCTGCTCACACCCACTGACAGTGCGAGCGATTGGGGCCGGCACCAGCAGTGGGTGCAAGCAGGGCCAGCGTTGGCATTGGGTATGAGCCAGGCTAGCACTGGCAGTGGGTGCAAACACCAGACGAACCGCAGCGTGCGGGAGCAAAGAATTTTCAATAATCACCTGAGGCTCGCCCCAATGACAGCAACAGGCACCCCGCCTTGGTCTGGGGCCCCCGCTCACCTGCTCCACCATCCCACCGTGGCGAATGCCCACCATATTCTGTACATGCCCCTTGGCGGTCAGTGCACATCATAGTTACCGGTTGTTTGGTTATTCCAGTTGTTCTGCCCTTCTGTCTATTTGCATATTAGCCTTTTATTATATAGGACTAGAGGCCCAGTGCACAAAAATTTGTGCACTCGGGGGGAGAAGGGGGTCCCTCAGGCCGGCCTGTGCCCTCTCGCAGTCTGGGACCACTCGGGAGAT